>NC_071265.1:3980000-4275000 GCF_023375685.1 Ictalurus furcatus | reverse complement strand
GTTTCTGTAGCCATAGCAACCTCCGTCCAAAGAAGACCAGTCAGTGAGTTATAAGGATGCCTCTGCTGATGGGCGTGAGCTTCCGTGCTGCACACTCTTAGTTACAGAATCAGCTGAGACACATGGTTTAAGAGTTGGTACACAGTATGATGCACATATGTAGTACTCTGCACTGCGTTCATTTCTTTTCGTTGCCTAGAAAGGCTACAAGTCGACGTCAAGCAGTAAGAATTGAAACTGCTCCAACCCCTAGTGTGTACCTGTGTATGTAGCCCATGTGGTGCAGGTACTTCAGAGCGTTCAGGACTCCGTACAGCAGATACGCAACCAGAGATTCGCTCATTCCGTCCGGGAAAAACGACCTGAGTAAAGAGTCTGCAGAACCTACAAAACACACACACACACACACCTTCATCAATTAAAAGACTACACTATGTGAAAGAATGATCAATAATAACATCATGCAGCAACACTTCCTACAAAGGCCTATAATGACCTATGAATAGATTCATAACATGTTATAAAGCATTTATTACACACATTGTTATAATTATTTATGAATAGGCATTATGGTTTATCGCAACGTTTATAACTTGTGTATAAATTGATAACGGAAGCATATAATATGTTTATAACACGCTATATAACACCAATAAGGCAGTTCTCGTGATGCACTATTGGTATACAGTATATACTGAACATATTGGTGTTATAATGAATCAGGTTAACAATTCATAATGCAGAATACAGCTAGTGTGTGTGTGTGTGTGTGTGTGTGTGTGTGTGTGTACCATAGGTCATTAGTGGAGAGAGCACCCACAGCTGGCAGCAGGAACTGAACACCAATCTGGACGTCAACAGGTTAGGGTGACGAAACAGTCTGGACAACAGCGCCTCATTCTGACCGTGCACACACACACACACACACACACACACACACACACGCTAAGTTTAAACATAAAACATCACTCTATAGTTTAATTTTAGCATTCAGTTTCTAAGCAGTGCCCTTTTTTCAGTAAAAACATTTTGGCACCCATTCTCGTAAAGGGTGCCAATATTTCTGGAGTGGACTCTTCAGGTGTATAGAGAGGACGAGCGTATTTACCATAAGCTGCAGTAGCTCCTCCTCCGTACACTCATCCAGATTGGTGTTTTTCACCGCCACCAGTCGACCGGACGGTCTGTGACGGGCCATGCTCACCTGGCTCAGGTTATTAAAGCCCCGCCCTACACACACACACACACACACACACACACACAATATTACTTTACACACTGCAGTATTTATTTATTTACTTGGTCTAACAAATGCACATTACGATGCTAATATGGATTTAAATGCTGGTTAACATGGACGGAGTTTCACACACACACACACACACACACACACACACACACACACACACTTACACACTTACCGAGTAACGAGAGCAACTGATAGTCTGCAGGATCAGCGGACAAGCCGGAGAGGTCATAATCGGCGCCGAAGAACGAGCCATCACTGCTCTGTTACACACACACACACACACACACACACACACACACATTTTGATGTTTTTAACAAACAGCTACAGTAGTGAAATAAAGCAGGGTTACTTATAATGATATATTCATACATCTATCCATCTGAAGACTTCATCCCCAGTCAGTGCTGCTCTTTTATTTATTTATTTATTTATTTATTTATTTATTTATTTATTTCGAATACAGGGTCTCCCAAAAGTCTCTACACATGAATTAAATGTATTCACAGATACAAGCGTTAATTAACGGAAATGAATACTTGTTTGTAAAAAATAAATAAATAACTAAAAAAGTCTTACAAAATTTTTCATACTTAGTTTATATAATATATTTTTCCCAGATGGCATTTAAGAGAGCCTTTACCACACACACATTACATCACACACACACACACACACACACACACACACACACACGACACTGTCGCCAAACTTGTTAACAAATTCAAAAAGCCTGGAAGTGTTGCGGAGGAGAAGTGGACATCAGCCGAGGTGCTGCTGGACCACGAGACTTTTGGGACACTCTGTACCGTATTTACAGAAATTCCTGACCAGGAAGTGATTTCTGAGCACAGCGGGTGTTACGCTAATCCGAGACGGTCCCTTATCGTGACTCCTCCCCTTTAAACTGAATAATAATACATTATATTTTACAGCACAGTACATCTTCTGTAAGGAATAAAACAGCATACCATAGCAATACCATAGGAATACCATAGCAACCACCTAGCAACGCTCTAGAAACCACCTGGAATACCATAGCAACCGCTTAGCAACACTCTAGAAACCACCTGGAATACCATAGCAACCACCTAGCAACGCTCTAGAAACCACCTGGAAAACCATAGCAACCACCTAGCAACACTCCAGAAACCACCTGGAATACCATAGCAACCACCTAGAAACACTCTAGAAACCACCTGGAATACCATAGCAACCACCTAGCAATGCTCTAGAAACCACTTGGAAAACCATAGAAACCACCTAGCAACACTCTAGAAACCACCTGGAATATCATTGCAACCGTTTAGCAACACTCTAGAAACCATTTGGAATACCATAGCAACCACCTAGCAACGCTCTAGAAACCACCTGGAAAACCATAGCAACCACCTAGCAACACTCTAGAAACCACCTGGAAAACCATAGCAACCACCTAGCAACACTCTAGAAACCACCTGGAATATCATTGCAACCGTTTAGCAACACTCTAGAAACCACCTGGAATATTGTTTAGCGGGCTCTGTCAAGCCAACAATGAAGTTCGTTCAACATCTTTAACCTTCTAGTTGCTGTTTGAAATCTGATTTTTATTAAACAGACATTTTTGACAGTGCTATATAAATAAAAGTGACCTAAAGAGACTGCAGGTCAAAAACACAGCACTGGTGAGAGTAAAAAATGAAAGTTTCCCCCAATAAACCCTGAAAAAACATCACAGAAACTCCAATAGTTTCCACTACAAATAAAATGACAAACCTTCAACTAACCAGTAAAACCATTAACACTATTGGTCCTTAATGGTATCCACTAGACATAACATGACACCAATCGAAGGCAACAGATTACCATTAGAGGCCCACAGGGACCATTATAGTTTCCATTAAAACCAATACAATTCCCATTATAACCATTAAAACCATTACTGGTCCTTAATGGTGTCCACTAGACATAACATGACACCAATCGAATGCAACAGATTACCAGTAGAGGCCCACAGGGACCATTACAGTTTCCATTAAAACCAATACAATTCCCATTACAACCATTAAAACCATTACTGGTCCTTAAAGGTATCCACTAGACATAACATGACACCAATCAAAGGCAACAGATTACCAGTAGAGGCCCACAGGGACCATTACAGTTTCCATTAAAACCAATACAATTCCCATTATAACCATTAAAACCATTACTGGTCCTTAATGGTACCCACTAGACATAACATGACACCAATCGAAGCAACAGATTACCAGTAGAGACCCACAGGGATCATTACAGTTTCCATTAAAACCAATACAATTCCCATTATAACCATTAAAACCATTACAAATTCTCTGAGGGTTTCTATAGTTGTTGTTTTTTTTTTCCAGCAGGGCTAAGTCTCCCCAAAATTCTCCTAATTCTTGTTCTTTCTCTGCGATAAGATTTCTGATCATATCTTACATAAGTAAGTGCCCCCAGGCAGGGTTTCCATTAAAACCAATACAATTCCCATTATTATCATTAAAACCATTACTGGTCCTTAATGGTACCCACTAGACATAACATGTCACCAATAGAAGGCAACAGATTACCAGTAGAGACCCCCAGGGACCATTACAGTTTCCATTAAAACCAATACAACTCCCATTAAAACCATTACGAATTCTGTGAGGGTTTCTGTTGTTTTTTTCAGCAGGGGTGCTGAGAGTTTTAACGCGTACATATTTGTGTACAAGTTTATTTTCTCACGCTAAACGTTACGAGTCTCTACCACAACCTGCGCATGTTCTATCGAGCATTATTCAAAAACTCGTGACAGTGTCTCCGCTCCATCGGCTCTCGTCACTCTTACTGACCAGGTACGACCCACTGATGTCCTCATACTGATCCTCACAGCTGATTGGCTGGACCTGAGAGTGGGCGGAGATACAGGAGCAGTCCTGGGAGGAACAGGAACAACATGAATACATGTGTTAGTGATTAAGAGCACACCTTTGAGTCTGAATAAAATATATGTTTTTTGTATAATGGATTTGTATCATTTCTTCCAATTCAATCATCGTCAACCACACACACACACACACACACACACACACACACACACACACACAGGCTAGTTTTCCCCTAACATCTTTGCCTCCATGTTTATTTATTTATTTATTTATTCATTCTTTTGTAAATGTAGGCAGCGCCATTACATTGTGTGTGTCGCACACTGTGTACAGTGTGCAGTGTCATTTAATCAATACGTTTCCATGGCAACCCTTTTTCACCATCCGAACTGTTTGTTAGCGGGAATTCGTTTCCTCTTACGTAAGCCTTTCCTTTCTTTGTCGTTTAAATAAAGTCAAACACAACGTTCGTTTCTCCGTCTTGTCCTCTGAAGTTCCTCTGTGGCCATGTTTATGTTTAGATACAGCGCCGAAACATGTGACTTACGTTCCTTATGTTGTTGTTTATTCGGAAAACCTTTCTAACGTGTCGAAATAATCGTAGATTTGTTCAGTTTAAGACAAAACGAGTCAGTGAGTCAAATGGTCCGACTCTTGGCAACACGAAGATTCACACTCATACAGTCCGTAGAGGATTTTGTGGAGTATTTTTTTTTTTGTGATCGTTGCGGCCAAAAATGTTCGATTCTGCTTCGGATTTTTTTTTTTTCAAAATTTGTGACGTAAGAACGAAATTTTTTGGTGGGAAAACTACTCGGACTGGCGAAATCGCAATCGCACGAAATGGTTCGGCACGCTCTTTCACAGCGACCTTTGTCGGTAAATGAGACCTTTCAGCTGGACTCACGTTCCACGCACGTGAATCGACGTGTACTTTAAACCTGCGGTGATTTTCCAAAGTTGCAACCCATTTTGCGTTCGTTTAAGTCGAGCGCAAAAATCGCGAGATCCTGAACGGACCGCCCGTTAAATGTTTTTATTCCAAACATCGTAAAGAAGCTAAAGCTGCCTGAATAGTTCCTTTTGTTTGACGATGGATTAAATCTAGACGAGTTTTCCGGTATAAATAAACACCGTGCTTAATCATTGAATAACTCAAAGTCGGAGTCGGAGAGCAGAGAAAGCAGAGAACAGGAAGTGACCTCGGAGGGACGGAACAGATTAACGAGGACGTTTATTCTTAAACGCTCGGGTCTCTTGAAACCTGAAGAATCAGGACGGAGATGACATGCCTTTCGGCAAAAGACAGACTTTTAGAGAGACCAAAAAAAAAAAAAAACCCCAGAACCCAAGCACGAGAATAAGAGATCATCTTTACTAAGAACGACATGAGGTGCGTTTGATGGCGGTCCCGCTGTGCTGCAGAGCGTTCATCCGTTTCTCACACTGCCTCCTTTAAAGATCAAGCGCTGCACTGCAACATGAACACACTTGATGCGCTGGAAAACACAGACAAGGAGAGAAGTAAAAAGAATACACATGATAATATAACACCAAATAGTAATAATAATAAGAAGAAGGAAAAACCTAGAAAAGAGTCATATTTAAGGAAGGAAACACTTCGAGACGTGTTATGCTACTTTTACCAGAAGGCGAACGGATTTGGAATTCATTAACGAATGCTTTGTTGTATTTTTATCCGTTTATGTTACATTTCATGCTGTGGAATTTCTGTGGAAAAAAAAAAAATTAGTTTAGATTTGAAACATTCTTCTATCTTAACTCTGAATCTTTTGAAACCAGGACGATTTCTTTCACATTTGGTCATCGTTACAATAGTTTTAAGTCATAAAGATGTCAGACTTCCATTCCTCAGTCTTGGAACTACACACATTTCCTGTAAGTATCAGTGAAGCCATGGAATCATTCGTAATAGTTCCTGAAGAATATGTTGTTGTTTTTTTTTGACGGGTAATGAAATCCATCCGTCTGTTTTTCCATAACGCTTCTCCTACAGGGTCACGGGGAGCGTGGAGACTATTCCAGGGAACTCGGGGTACAAGGCGGGGGAACACCCTGGACGGGGTGCCAGGCCAAAGCAGGGCACACACACTCACACACGCACACTATACGGACAATCTGCATGATGTTAGAGGGTGGATTCTACGCCTTGCGTCGTAATTCTTCACCTTTACACTGAGATCAGAGAAAATCTGACCTCAGAAAATGATGACCACAACAATTCTGTGGATTTTGGACTGGACATGATTAGCTTTAGAGATCGCACAGGAACCACACACACACAAACACACACTTACTATTACATCATATCCTGAGATAATTACATTACTGAAATCATATCAACACTGACAAAGATCTCATAAAGATTTCTCTTAGTTAACCTTTAACAGCTCAACATGTCCATCTCTCTCTCTCTCTCTCTCTCTCTCTCTCTCTCACACACACACACACACACACACACACACACACACGCTCACACACACACTCACTCACCAGTTTGGTTTGAAGGATTATCTAGATTATGATGGTAAAATCCAACCTCCTCTATGAGAACATATAGGCAGCTTCAGTGTGTGTCCTTAACACACACACACACACACACACACACACACACACACACACACACACACAACAAAGTCCTCCCCTTCGCAGCTGATCTCACACAGTGACATCACACAACAAGACACAATAATAGTCCCAAGGCTAGAACTATAGCGTACTACTACTACTATTATTACTACTAATAATATACTACTAATAATATAATAATATAATAATAATAATAATAATAATAATAATAATAGGAACAGAATAAATTGTACTTCCTGCTGTTTTTTATTATAATGACGACAGCAAGAATACAAGTAAAAATAAGTCAAAGGAATACCTCATGTAGAATGTAGTTTGTAATGTTATGGCTTGATTAATGGAAGTCACAACTGTGTGATACGAAATCCTGTACGGACTGATATAACATAACAACATAATAAATAATTGTGTATAATAGTGTACTACATAGGTTGTAGGCATGTTTATGTTGTATCTTTTATAGTGTAGTAGAGAGACAATTTGTTTTTTGTTTTTTTTTAAATTTAGGATCACTTAAAAAAACAACAACAAGAATTCAAGAATAAACTTCTGAACGTTTTTTTTTTTTTCAACTTTCTAATTCTGCTAATAATGTGGCGTTGATCAGATTGTATCAGAAGACGAAGTATTTCTTTATTTCTAAAATGAATAGTAGCTAAAGTATAACTTCACCAAATCCTCAACGTCACTCATTTTAACATACGAACGTTGCTCTTATACAGTATTTACAATTTTGTCATACATGACAAAACTAGTAATAATAATAAATAAATGAGTAATATTTGTGCGCATGGTGATTCAGTGATTGGCACGGTCGCCTCACACTGCCAGGGTTTGGGGCTCGATTCCCGGTATGTCTGTTGGGGTTTCCTCCGGGTACTCCGGTTTCCTCCGCCAGTCCAAAGACGTGCATGGTAGGCTGATTGGCGTGTCTAAAGTGTCCGTAGTGTATGAATGTGTGTGTGAATGTGTATGTGAGTGTGCGTGCCCTGCCTTGTACCCCATGCTCCCTGAGATAGGCTCCAGGTTCCCCGTGACCTTGTAGGATAAGCGGTATAGAAAATGGATGGATGGATAAGTAATATTTAATCTTTTTATAATATATTTATATTTAATATTTAATCAATTCGTAATATTCTGACAATAAAGTGATAATACTATAGACTTTTTTTTCACGAAATCTTGCTTTTATTTAATTCATTTTTTAATTTTTTATTTTTATTTTAAACCACCGCCCTAAGAAAGTCTTCGTACATTTGAGATTTTGACCCAGGACTCTTATTCTCAAATCCGTCGGTTATAACCGTTGGAAACGTCACGGCGTCCATTTTTAAATTTCGTAATCAAAAAGCACGCGCTGCGCTCCTCCTTGTAGACTTCCGCCCTGCTCGCGCTTTTGTCTGTCGCTGGTTTTCTGGCTTGGCAGCAGCGGAGTCGCTCGCGCGTGCGCGCGCTACAGGCGAGTCGGGGGAAATAACGGCTGTTTTAAAAGCGCTTTGCTGAAGGTTAGTAGTGTTTGTTTATTGTTTTTGTCCTGTTTATTTTTCGCTCTGAATTGAAACCCGAATCGAGTTTCTATGTGACAGAGTGCAGAAATGTGAAACTAAAGGAGTATGACAGCAGGAAGGACCCGGATGTTTTCCGCTTTTGCGCTCGTGCGAAACAGCTCAGCTATGCAGTGCGTTCTCTACTTACACATTCAACATTGGTGTATTTTCTATTCTATTCATTCTAGATCCGGTTCAGGTGAATACACACACGCATGGTGCATGGATACAGTGTGCTCCATCAATTCAATTCGATTCCCATTAATACAGCTCGAATTCTGTTCAATTTTGTGTGTATATATTGTTTATTTATTTATTTATTTTTGCATAAATGCATGGTTACATTCTGAATGCGATCATATATTTATCTGTAGCGTTGCCCCATTTGTCCTAGATTCGGTTTGTAGTTTTGCGTTCACACTAGAAAGTGATCTGATCTAATAAAGGACGATTCTTGCACCCGGTTTGGAACCGAAACAGTTGCACTCTATTATTCAAATTCACAAAAAGTCTTTCTTCCCCACGCAACATAATGTACATTAGTAAGCTTTGCATGTATAAATTAGTCATATAAACACGTATACACAATGAATAAATAAATAAATACCACCACAGCACTAGCAGCACCAATCAGTAAACATATCTTTTCTATTTATATATGTTGTATTGGTGTTATATAAATTAGCACAGCGGTGCATGGTTATCCAGCACCTTTCTTCCTAATATAAAGCAGCGCTCAGGAATTCGGTTCTGTTTGGTATCGATGCATTGCATTGTTATATCTATGCTAACTTTGGTTTATGCGTTGGTTTTGCGTTCACACTAGAGAGTTTCCCGGTTTCGGTCTGCGTATCGATATGTCGCACTTATTGAGCCGATCACGTTATTGCACTATATAAGTTTTTTTTTCCTATTTCTAATTAAACGAGCTCTTCGTTCACGAAAACGACAAATAGTTAAATGATGAAATATTACAGCACTAATCTGTAGATTTTTCTGCTTAATTTAATACGATTTGTGTGTATAATCATTGAAATCCCCACCGTGGCCCTGTGTGGGCGGAGTTTGCATGTTCTCCCCGTGCTGCGGGGGTTTCCTCCGGGTACTCCGGTTTCCTCCCCCAGTCCAAAGACATGCATGGTAGGCTGATTGGCACGTCCAAAGTGTCCGTAGTGTATGAATGGGTGTGTGAGTGTGCGAATGATTGGCACCCCATCCAGCGTGTACCCCGCCTTGTACCCCATGCTCCCTGGGATAGGCTCCAGGTTTCCCCGTGACCCTGAAGGCAGGATAAGCGGTATAGAAAATGGATGGATGGATCATTGAAATCGTTAGAAATGTATATTTAGCAGCACTCATAGGCTTCATGTTTGGATCAAGAGATACTGTATGTTTATATATTTAGCAGTGATGCACTTTTGATTCAGTGTTTATCGGTAGATTGATGCATATTCAACGGCGTGATGTATTTGGATACAGTGATGCGGTTAGTATTGAGTCGTTCCGAATTACACTGCTGTTTCTGTTCAGCTTAGGTTCTTTTTTTGTTTTGTTTTTAATGACCAGTGATGTATTTAGCATTAACATATTTTTGCACAGGTTGGATAGATTTGGGTAAATAATATGCATCAGGCTTCCTGGTGTTACATGCTTGCTACGTGTTACCATGGAAACGACATCTGGGCCTTTAAACATACAAAAATCCACATTTATGAGAAGAGGAGCGCGTTTGCGCTGAGACTGGATATAAAAAGTTGATGCACCCCTGGTTAAAATTGCAGGTAATGTGATATAGAATTCAAGCGCAAACAATTAGGAACATTTTAGGAAGGGGGAGGGGGGCGCACAATTAACCTGGTTGGAATTTGGAGCGATCCATGATTTCCTCTATCCTGAAGAGATCCCAGCTGAAGAGAAGCAGGTCTATAGCGTGACGCCGCCGCCACCATGCTTCACCACAGGTATGGTGTTCTTTAGGTGATAAGCGGTCTTGTTTTTGTGCTAAACATACAGTTGCGGTTGGAAGTTTGCACACCCCTTGCAGAATCTGCAAAACCTTGATACGTTTAACAAAATAAGACGGATCATGAAAATCCCATATTGTTTTTTATTTGGTTCTGTCCTGAATAAGATATTTCACATATAGTCCACAAGACAAGATAAGAGCTGAAATTATAAAAATGACCCCGTTCAAAAGTTTACACGCTCGATTCTTAATCCTGTGTGTCGTCATCTGGATGATCGATGACTGTGTTTATGTTCTGTGAGAGTTGTTCACGAGTCCCTTGTTTGTCCTGAGCAGTTAAACTGCCCACCGTTCTTCAGATAAAATCCTCCAGGTCCGGCACATTCTTTACTTCTCCAACACCTTCTGCATATCTGAGTCCTTTCCAACAGCGGCTATATGATGCCGAGATCCATCTTTTCACAGTGAGGACGACCGAGGGACTCGTACACGACTATTCCAAAAGGTGCAAACGTTCACCGATGCTCAAGAAGGCAAGACGATACGTTAAGAGTCGGGTGTGTAAACTTTTGAACTGGATGATCGGTGTAAATTCTTAGTATTTTGTCTTCTTGGAGACATGTCAATTTCTTATGTAGCTTCTGAAGGGCGGTACTAAATGAAGAAAAATAAGATCTTTAAACAATATAATAATAATTTACTAGAAAGGGCTTCCATATAGCCCCGCCCCCTCCCCCAGACATGTGAAGAATACGAGAGATTGTCGTCATAGGCATGGAGTGAGCAGGACCTGCCAGATATTCCTTCAGCTCCTTTAAAGGGATCGTTCACCCACAAATGCAAATTCTGTCATCGTTTACTCCTCCTCACGTCGTTCCGAACCTGTTTGCATTTCGTTCTTCTGCGGAACGCAAAAGAAGATCATTACCAAGAATGTTGGTAACCAAACTGTTTTGGTGCCCATTGACTTCCATTGTATGGACAAAAAAAACCAGACATTTCTTAAAATATCTTCTTTTATGTTCCACAGAAGAAAGTCAGACATACGGTTTTGGAACAGCGTGAGGGTGAGTAGATGATAACGGAGATTTTATTTTTGGGTGAACCATCCCTTTAATGTTGCTGTAGGTCTCTTGATCAGTTTAAAGTCCTGTTCTTGGTCGTTCTCCGTTTTCCCAACTTGTTGATGATGACTTGGGTACATCTCATGTTTTGGAAATTGTTTCGTACCCCTATCCTGATTGCTACCCGTATACACTGAGATCCTGCACATGCTTTCTAAGCTCTTTATGGACCATGGCTTCAGCAGTGCAGATGAAACCAAGTAGATGTCAGGAAAATCCTGGAGTTGATCGTAATCACTGTATCGATGAAAGGGGTGTGTGTTTATATCCACTGAAGATCATCGAGTACCGACGGAGAGACTTAATGAAGGACGTGAAACACAACCTCAACATGTCGCCTCGCTCGTGTCACTTTCATTTGTGTTTTGTGGAGCGAGGAACTAAATGGGAACTGATGGCACGTAGGAAGTGAAGTTGATTATTGCGGAACTGAAGTAACATCGGACCACAGAGTGTGTGTGTGTGTGTGTGTGTGTGTGTGTGTGTGTGTGTGTGTTTGGCACTGTTAAAGGATGGGGAGTGGCATTGTGCAGCTACAATGACAGCTTCCCATATTGAATGAGAGATTGAACATGATGACAAAAATAGCAGTTGTTCCTCTTTCTCTCTTTCGTGTGTGTGTGTGTGTGTGTGTGCGCGCGCACAGGCAATGTCTCTCTCTCACTCTGTATCTCTCCCTCTGTGTCTGTCTCTCTCCTTCCCTCCCTATCTCTGTCTCTCCCTCTGTCTCTCTCTCCCTCTGTCTCTCTCTCCCTCTGTTTCTCTCTCTCTCTGTTTCTCTCTCTCTCTGTCTCTCTCTCTCTCTGTTTCTCTCTCTCTCTGTCTCTCTCTCCCTCTGTTTCTCTCTCTCTCTGTCTCTCTCTCCCTCTGTTTCTCTCTCTCTCTGTCTCTCTCTCCCTCTGTTTCTCTCTCTCTCTGTCTCTCTCTCCCTCTGTTTCTCTCGCTCTGTCTCTCTCTCCCTCTGTTTCTCTCCCTCTGTTTCTGTCTCTGTCTCTCTCTCTCTCTCTCTCTCTCCCTCTGTCTCTCTGTCTCTCTCTCTCCCTCTGTTTCTCTCTCTCTCTCTTCCCCCAAATTGCTCTCCTTGAATTTCTGCTCCTGACCTCACTTCCTGCTTGTGGCTCCTCTAACTCGTGGCAGTGACTTAAGACTTCAAAAACAGGAAATACCCAGACTCTGGGAGCTAACACACACACACACACACACACACACACACACACACACACACACACACACTGTGCTCTAGATGAATGTTTGACTGATGCACAACTGTGGATGAATAAGTGGGAGATGAAGGAAGCGAGAGACATAGAATAAACAACCAGAGAGAGAGAGAGAGGGAGAGAGAGATGAAGGTGGGGGGGGAGGTATGAAGGGAGAGAGAGATAAAGGATGAAGGGGGGGAAGAGAGAGAGAGAGATGAAGGGAGAGAAAGTGAAACAATGAACAAAAGGAGAGAAAAGAGTGATAACACAAGCATTGTCCGAGTCAGAGATTCCCCTGACGTGTTCACTGTTTTTCAGACACACACATTTCTGCACGATTAATCACAATTATTAACTTTCTAATGAAATGAAGTAAGGAATAAAGCACCTCAGTGCATGCTGTTTTAGGAAAATACTCAATGACATCCTGGTGTGATGAAGTTACTCTTCCCACCCTGACGTCGCTCAGTTTCCCATAGCAGCACATCATGAAGTGTTTTATTCCTCTTATACCACAACAATTAGTAATGAACGACATGTCATACTTTTTTTCTTTTTTTTTTATCCGTTTATAGTTACATTTGATGTTTTGGAAGGTCCACGAAGCAAATGGGTTTCAGTCTTCATCCTGCAGTGTGTTGTTGGTCTCTTTCAGGTGGAGGAGGGTATGTATGAGGTGGAGGCGGGACAGGATGTGAGGTCATGATCAACCTTTTCTGACTCTCCGTCCTGCGCTAGGGTGTGATTGAGGAGCTCCGCCTCTCTCCACCCAGCAGCCAGTCAGGATGCTGGAGGTGAAGCATATGAGTGCGGAGAAGAAGGAGACGGCTGTGGGAACAGGTGTGTGTGTGTGTGTGTGTGTGTGTGTGTGTGTGTAAAGCATGCACAGCATGCACCAGCAGCTATATTTATCTCTTGCCCCAGTGAACTACATATTCATCCAGCTCCAGTTAACATTCGCTGGCCTCAGAGAGACGGGGTTGTGTCTCAAATCGTCCACGTCACCCCTTCTGCACTACCGATGGACACTTGTTAATTAGGGACTGTGATGTCAGTGGTATATTATTCCTTTATGCTATGCTAAACTGTCGTTTCTGTATTGTTATTATACACTACTGAACACTAAGAGTGATCGTTTTAGCAAATCTTCTTTACGTAAGGAATAAAAAGTTACTGTGAATGAGCTGTTGCTATAGAAACAATAACGGAACGCACAATAATCTTAACTAGCCGGTTAAGTGTAAATGTTTTGCATCCAAGCAAAACGAGCTAGCTTACATCACAGAAAAATTTCCAAACCCAGGCTAAGATTCTAGAAAATTCCTAAACAAAGCTAGCTAGTTAACCTCGAGGAAGATTTCCAAACAAAAATTGGCATCGTGGGAAATTTCCAGAAAACTTGCTAGCATTATAAAAACTCTCCAAAAGTTAGCTAGTAACTGCCAGGGAAGTAAAATCCAACCAAGAGCTAGCTAGCTAATGTTTAGAAGAATAATCCTAATCTTTGGAATTAGAAATTAGGATATTTTTGAATAAAGCTAGCTAACATTACAGAAATGTTCAGACCCTGGCTAACATTACTGAAAATTCAAAAGCAAAACTAGCTAGCTAGCAAAGTGGCATCGAAGAAAATGTCCAAAATTCTTGCTAGCATTAGGGAAACTCCCCAAAAGCAAACTAAGTAGCAACTGCCATCGAAGGAAAAATCCAATCAACAGCTAGCTAACTAGCCTTTAGCGGAAAATCCCCTCTGTTAGAGAATATTTTCAGACTAACATCATAGAAAATTTTCCAAAACCTGCTAACATTTCCAAAAAATGAAAACTGGCTAATGTGATTGAAAATAACTAAACAAATCGAGCTAACTAACATTGAAGAAAATCACCCTCCAAAATAAAAACCAAAAAAAAAAAACTACCTAATGATTTCCAAATGAAAAACTGGCTAACTTTATAGAAAATCCCCAAACAAAACTAGCGAACCAACACTGAACTACATCTCCAAAACAAAGCTAGCTAGCATCATAGAACGTTTCCAGACACTTACTGGTGTTCGAGAAGATCCCTAAACAAAACTAGCCAGCTACCCTCACAGAAGATTTCCAAACAAAAACCTGGCTAACATTATAAAAGATACTGAAACAAAACTAGCTAGCTAAGCAGCATAGCTTAACATTTCCAAAAACACGCATCATAGGATATTTTTTTCCTTACTAGCATTATAGAAAATCCCCAAACAAAGTAAGAATCCGACTAAAATCTAGCTAGCTGGTTATTTTTTTTTTTTTTTTTTTAGAGGAAAATCCCCTCTTTTGTGAGGATATTTTCAGACAAAGCTAGTTAGCTAACGTTAGAAAATGTCCCAATAGACAACTAACTATCTAATGATGGTTCAGCCAGACAGCTAGTTCAGTAGAGCTAAGGGAAGAGGACTTTTATTTTATATATAGGAGTTATATATTGTTTTATTTATTTATTTATTTATTTGGATTAGTTTGAAGCAGTGGTACTGTGATTATATCCTCTCTCTCTCTGTGTGTGTGTGTGTGTGTGTGTGTGTGTGTGTGTGTGTGTTAGATGATGGCCGTAGTGTGTGTGTGAGCAATGCAGACCCTGTGTACGTGTACGAGACTCAGGACTGGATGGTTTCTCCGGCCTGCTCTCCAGATGAACACAACTCCATCTCTCCACTGCTGGCTGAGGAGACGTTTCGCTACATGAGTGAGTCATCTCGTGTGTGTGTGTGTGTGTGTGCGCACATACAGAGAGCTGTCCATATTAAGAACTAAATTTAGAAACTGTCCAATTAAATGATGGATAATTGGATGGAAACATAGACAGGAAGTGTAAAAGCTGAAGGAGGTGCTGGTTTAGTGGAAGAGTGTGTGTTGAGTGTGTGCAGCGATTCATATCAGAGAGGCAGCTGTAGTATTATTTCTAGCCTTTTTAATTCACTGGATTACTCCGCTGCTTTCGTGTCGTGTTTCCTCTGAATACCAAACATGCGAAATTGATTTATTTTTCGTTTCTACTTTGATTGGACAGTGTGTGCTTACCCTGGCTAACATTACAGAAATCCCATCAGCAAAACTAGCTAGCTAACCAAAGATTTCCAAACAAAGCTGACATTATGGAACATTTCCAAACGCATACTTGCACAATAGGAACTCATAAGTATTATAGAAAATCTCCAAACATGGAATATATCAGAGATATGAATACCCAACTAAAAGCTAGCTACTGCAGCTAAGCTAGCTTTAGGGAGGCCGTTTTCATACCAAGCTAGTCGGCTAACGTGAGGAAAATGTCCTAATACTAAGTTAAGGGATAAGAGAGTAAATAATCCACCTTGTGAATGTCCATGACACTGTACTATATCAAGTCTTCATAGAATTCTGCCTATTTTTTTTTTTACGAGCATTGGTGGTGCGGTTCCACGAAGATCCAAAATAATCCACTTTAAGCAAATAATCCGATGTGGATGTTGAGAAACGACCCTGATACTGATATACTTATACTGATATTTTCATATTTGAAAGCCCTGCTAGTTAATTTATACCAGGCGCTCCTGTATGTGTATATGCTGTGTGTGTGTGTGTGTGTGTGTGTGTGTGTGTGTGTGTGTGTGTGTGTGTGTGTGTTGTTTAAACTCTTTTATCTATTATACTCTCTCTCTCTCTCTCGGTCTGTCTGTCTGGTTGTGTGACAGGCAAGAGTGGGACTCTTCACTGTGTGTGTGTACTGTATGTCATTGTAAGTATGCGTGTGTGTATATGTACTGTATGTCATTGTGTGTGTGTGTGTGTGTGTGTGTGTATACACTGTTCTGTGTATCAGACAGTGTGTATCAAGGTTCTGCTATTTATATACACATTATTCAGTTTCAAGTGTGTGTGTGTGTGTGGCAAGGTCAGAGGAATTTATTGCTGGTCCCTTAAGTGCGTCTGACAGCAGATACAGGGCTAAAGTCACGGGATCGAGAGATGGAGAGATGGGGGAGGGAAGGAGGGAGGGAAAGAGAGACAGACAGGGTGAGAGAGAGAGAAGGAAAGAGAGGAGCAGCAGCCATGGCAGTTTTAAACCTTCAGAATGAGGAGCTTTATGACGACTTTGTTGCTGAAGGTCAGAGTTTAAAAGGCATTGAGGAGTGTGTGTGTGTTGTGTGCCTGCATGTATGTTTTATTACTACAAGGTCAGTTGTACAGTATTGTGTGTTTTGATTTTTATTAGTGGTGAGGAGTAAGTATTCAAATTGGTACGCTTGTAGCAGTGTTGGTCTGAGTCTGATGTCATATTTAAGCGCCTCCTGCTTATGTCATATTTAAGAGCCTCCTGCTTATGTCATATTTAAGCGCCTCCTGCTTATGTCATATTTAAGAGTCTCCTGTTGATGTCATATTTAAGCGCCTCCTGCTTATGTCATATTTAAGAGCCTCCTGTTGATGTCATATTTAAGCGCCTCCTGCTTATGTCATATTTAAGAGCCTCCTGCTTATGTCATATTTAAGCGCCTCCTGCTTATGTCATATTTAAGCGCCTCCTGCTTATGTCATATTTAAGTGCCCCCTGCTGATGTCATATTTAAGCTCCTCCTGCTGATGTCATATTGAAGCGCCCCCTGCTGTTGTGTTGTGTTGTGTGCGTCTGGTTTGAAGAAGAAGCACATATGGGAGTGGGCGTGTTCAGGTGTCCACTGGTTTTTCACTATATAGTGTAGAATAGTATGGTCATACAGAAATGTTCTGAGAATAAAGATCGTAGGCATCAGTGAAAGAGCAGAACCTCTCGGTGTAACCGTGTTTAATTTGACAGATCAGGGCTGATTATCTGACTGAGAGACAATTGAAAGTTTAAAAAGATAAAAATAAAAGACTGAGTTATACTGGGAATTTGGGTCAGAGTCTTTGGCTGTACTACTTTCATGAACGATGACACTGGCTGCATCTGAGCATTTGAACCAGACAGCTCTGACTGTGAATTATTATTATTATTATTATTATTATTATTATTATTAGTCCCAGAGCTAAATAATATGTTAGAAAGTACATAGAATAGACATACAGAATATATTTTTCTCCTTCATTCATCAAGGCATTTTAATATCACCTTTACCCACTTGTTTACGAGAGTATTTTATCACCCGTTCTCATGTCATATTTGGTGGTTTTGCCTGAGAGGCAAATCTGAGTTCGTGTCCTCAATCGACCGTGTGTTCTGTTTGCAGTGCAGGGTCATGGAGTAGAGTGAACCGTCACAACGGTTCAATTTCAGACACGCTGTAGAGGGACGGAGTAGAAATCAGGGCAGAGAGGACCAGGTTAACAGGAGATCACATCTTGTCCACAGGTTGTTTTACAGGTCCTGCTTTGCAAAGCTTCAGCCTTTAACCTTTGACCTCCAGTGTTAGGCTAAGGTCGGAGCTCAGTACTCAGACATGCAGAAAGATATTGTGTATGTGTGTGTGTGTATATGTGTGTATATGTGTGTGTGTGTGTGTGTGTGTGTGTGTGTGTGTGTGTGGTTATATAACATGCAATCAACCCGAACTTGTTTAACGTCACTGAACCTGTTTATTGTCAGCGAATGAAACCGGTTCTGAAGGACCGATTGTTTTACAAGGAGGTGATTACCCCGGAGTTTCTTGACCTGCAGTAACACTGTGTGTGACCTGTATAAATTTAGCCTCATCACCGTGAACCTGCTAACTATCCACTAATTTGACATGTAGTGTACTGTATATTATAGTATATTATATTATATTATTTATTTATTTACAAATTGTTATGAATTGCAATAGTATGTATTATGTGTGTACCTTTTTTTTTTTTTTTTTTAATTCTGTATCTGGCTCAGAGACAATTGAAGGGAAAAACCTTCTCTGTTATGATGCCCGTGACTGTGCGTGAAGTCATACAGGAAATGTGGGGCCGAGTCTTTGGCTGTACTACTTTCAGGTACGATGACATCGGATATTAAACCCCGATTGCAAAAAGGTTGGGACGCTATGTAAATAAAAACAGAATGCAATGATTTGCGTATCTCATAAACCCATAATGTTATTCACAACAAAACATAGAAAGCATATCAAATGTATCGTTCGGACCTTCGGGGTTGGGGGTTCGTATCGCACCCCCGCCCCGTGTGCACGGAGTTTCACGTGTTCTCCCTGTGTTTCGGGGGTTTCCTCTGTGTGCTCCGGTTTCCTCCCCCAGTCCGGAGGCGTGTGTTGTGCCCCGAGTTGCCTGGGATAGGCTCCAGGCGTCCCGTGACCCTGTGTAGGATAAGCGTTACAGAAAACGGATGGATGGAAACCAGAAATGAATTAAGCTAAGCTATCATAAAAAGACTATGTAACACACGGAGTGGTGTACGCCGTGCTACAGCAGGTTTTACACGTTTCCGATTACTGCGGTCTTTTAAATTGAATACTTTTCCCACTGTACAACATGATCGGGATGATATCTTTTTATTTAGAATTGTATAACCGACCGCGTTATAGTCCTTTAACCCATGTCAGACTGTATGGTGAAGATCCTCTAACGGTAGACCTGTGATTAAAGATGCTGACCGTGTTCTGTTTCCGTCATCAACCTGCGGGATCGCGACTCGTAAAGAGAACGGGCGAGACGCAGAAACAAGCCCTCGATGTATTAGTCATAGAGGTCGACCGATCGATCGGTTTTGCACCGATGACAGATTGCTGAAGCTGAAACTATCCACAGTGACAGTTCTTCCCGGCTGCAGGGGAGCGGCCGAGGAGGGTCCGCCGTCATTATACAGTACGAGAGCGGCCTCTAGAGGTGAAATAGCAAACTATCACTGACTAATTTTGTTGTGTTATTTGAAGTGTTTTTTGATTCATCTTGGATGTCTGTATTTTTATTGGTTATTTGGACTGTTAGTTTTTGGTTCAGTTTGGACGTGTATCTTTTATTTACTTTATTTACAAATAGTTAATATATATATATATATATTTATATATTTATTTCATTTTAAAAAGTACAGTACATTTTCATGGTACAATCAGTACTGTTTTATTTTTGTAATAAAGTTCAGGAATATTTTACTCCGAGTGTTATGTTTTCATTCAGTATCAGTTTGAAACATCGGTCGATTAGTCGGTTATCGGAAGATATCGCCCGACTTGGTTATCGGTATCTGTAAAATCCACTATCGGTCGACCTCTAATTATTAGCAGCGTCATGTCTGGAGGAAACACGCTTTAAAAGGTGAAGAAGAGGAGTTTGGAGCCGGTCATGCCTGGGTAAAAGAGGAAAAACGGGAAAGTCTGCTGTTCAAAGTGAGCTTGGGGTATTGAGGATATTTTTTGCCGTGGGTAAAACTCTATTCGTAGCCGTGATGCGAGTGTTTTTATTGGGAAATCGGAGCTCGGAATGACGTCATTTTCAAAGTGAGGGGAAAAAACATGGACGCCTGTACAGTATGTACGTCTTTTGTTAGCAGCAAGCCAGCTAGCTACCTGTGATGACTGGTGTATATTTACCTCCACAAAACTGTACAGTCAGGGTCATAGATGTCGCAAGTAAACATGTCTGTATGTTGGTTGATCTAAAGAAAATACGTGTGTGTGTGTGTGTGTGTGTGTGTGTGTGTGTGTACAGCATAACTAACTCATTTACAGGTAAGAAGCGTTACTGTGTTTATTGTTGATGCCGTGAGCAGCCGTGTTGGTCTGATGTAACTCGCTGAACTCGGCGTGGAGGAGACCGTCACGGGATCATGAGTAGGAATTCTGAGTTGAGGAGGCGTATGGGGGTTTTTTTTTTTTTGTTGTTTGTTGTGGTTTTTTTTTTTTTTTTTTTTTTTGGTCGGTCGTTCATGACTAAGCGGAAACTTCAGCTCCTCGGAAAATCCGAGTTTCTCAAGAGCTCGGATTTCTTCTTCAACTCGCAGCATGGGAGCAGAAAAAGAGAAATAATGGCACAGTTACGACTGATTTGCTGTAATTCGAGTCGCACTACAGGAAGGAGACAACACACGATGACGTACATAACCTGGAATAGTGAAAACAAAATCTCAACTGTTGTGGAAAAATATGAAGGAGTAGATTAGCTCTTTGGGTGTTTATGTGTAAAGTCTGTGTGAAGGTTTTTATATTGCGTAGGAGGTGTGTGTGTGCTGCGTTCTGTTTTTCTCTGTGTGTGTGTGGGTGGGTGTTTTAATATAAGCATTAATGCCACATTATGAATCTTCTCTTTGCCCAGGTGCGCTGTCTCTCTGGGTGAGGGGCGGAGCCTATGGTCAGGTGCTGAGGCTCTTTCTAGCTTTGCACTCATCCCTCCATCATTTTCTCTCTTTCTCATTCTGTCTACTTTCTTCTCTCTCTTAACTATCTCTCTCCTTTCACTTCACTATGGCCATCTCTCTCTCTCTCTCTCTCTCTCTCTCTCTCTCTCTCTCGCTCTCTTTCTCTGGTGAATGGGTGTCTCACATCTGCCTCAGCTGATTATACCCTCACTGTCCAGCATTTAACATCTCTCTCTCTCTCTCTCTCTCTCTCTCTCTCTCTCTCTCTCTCTAGCTTTTCTCACCCTGGAGCCCTCTTCCTCCTCCTCCCTCTCCCGCTCTCACACTTTCTCCAAAGGTATCTTGCGCTATAATTCCTCTTATTTACTCTCTTTGTGTTCTTTATTGCTCTCTCTCTCTCTCTCTCTCTCTCTCCCCCTCCCCTTTGCTTTGTATTATAGTTGTGCATGTGACTTAGCTCTGCCCAGTTTAGTGTGTGTGTGTGTGTGTGTGTGTGTGTGTGTGTGTGTGTGTGTGTGTGGTTTAGCATGGCAGTTTTAGTAGCTGATCATTACTGCTCTGTACTAATTGTAGCTTTTTCTAGCATGACTCTGTGGGAAACATTTAGAGGCTAGATTATGTTTCCCGCATGCAGAGAATTGTGGGTAGTATTGTGTTTCCGTATAAGTGTGTGTGTGTGTGTGTGTGTGTGTATGAACAAGTATAAGCCTTGTATATACACATAGTGTGCTTGTGTGTAGGCATGTGCCAATATGAAATATTCTCGTTACTTCTCATCGTCACATGACTCGTTTTTTTCGTAATAAATGAAACGTCTACTCGTAGCTGTTATTTTTAGTTCCTGTTTTCTCCGTTATCCTCGTCATCGTAACTATATCATCGCGTGACGTACCTTGATCTAGCGATCTGTTCTCGTCATCTTTCTTGCTGATGATCTTTCAGCTGACGTCGTATTTAAATAATAACGTTCGCCTTCAGGTTTGTCGTTTTCGATCGTTTCGGCGCTCGGTCGTGTCTCGTTTCAAATTCCACTTTAGCTAATTCCTCACCGCTAGCTAGTTAGCCGTATATAACCACGGAAACGACGTCTGTCGTCCTACATTTATACGTTCTTTATTGGGTGAGTAGAATTATGGGATGGATGTGGTCCAAAGTTTGGACGTTATATAAATACGTATTATATAAGAAATAAAACATTTAACGTCGTGACGTTTTACGGAATAGAGATGCTACGGCTTTTTCTTTTCATAACGAGAACTTCAGCTGATACAGGGGCCCGTGCGATAGTGTTTTCTTTAAAAATGACTAAGCTTACAATGTTTTTCACACAGATTGTTTCCCTTGCATTGTAAATGTAATAAAGTGCAAAGTATAACCAAAATAAATTCGACCCCTCCCCAACCCCCCACCCCCTACTGTCTGTCGAGTATGGCTTAGCCTGGGCTGTGAGGTAAACGGAACGCTATTGGCTATTTAAATAGGGGACTCTCTATGTCCCGCCCTGACTTCCTGTTTAGTGGAAATTACGTCAACACGTCGAATAGCGCTACGCGTTTCAAGGCACTTGACGGAGACTTTAAAGAAAAGAAACGTGTCCAGGTCGACGATACATTTCTTTTCCAATCCCGATTCCAAACTTTGCCATTCGTTCCGGGATCTTTGATACGTTTTATTTCGATATCCGAGCCACCGTATTGTGCTGGTATCAGCCCGATCCTGATACTAGGCGTCTCTGATGATGGATCATTTTCCCGAAATGTTTTATTCCTCTTACACCACAGCAACTCGCCAACGGTTACAGTATTTAATATATTTCAGAATGACGCGTCGTAATTTATACTGTGTGTTGTGAAATATGTAGTTAGTTCCTGTCATCGGTTATCGTTCCCTCACCGGCTCACCTCAACTTTTGGTTGCAGCTTTACTTCTGACTGTAAAGCTGTAGAGCTGACACTGGAGACTCCTTCCATAAATGATGAATAGACAAATCTTTATCGAACAGTTTGTTGGCACGTGCCTACTTGCGTGCGTGCATGCGTGCGTGCGTGCGTGTGTGTGTGTGTGTGTGTGTGTGTGTGTGTGTTTGACCCCCATTCTATCTCCCTCTCTCTCTGTAGTTCTCACCTCCGACCGCGTGGAGCAGATGACAAAGACCTACAATGACATCGAGGTGGTCACACACCTGCTGGCCGAGGTGCGTAATCGGTCGATCTGTTTGAACAGCCGTAACCGTTCCTGATTCCCGATTCGCTGTCTGATTCTTGTGTTCCGTTTCAATTCCATTGGACAGCGGGACCGGGATCTGGAGCTGGCTGCTCGGATCGGTCAGTCTCTGCTGCAGAGGAACCATGTCCTTCAGGAGCGCAACGAATCACTGGAGGAGCAGCTCGCACAGACGCTGGATCAGGTACACACACACACACACACACACACACACACACACACACGTACGTATGCAGCAGGGTTATAACCGGGCAGGCATGTTGTGTATAGAATAGAGGTTATGGTCTTGTTGTCATCTCCAGGTCCATCAGTTGCAGCATGAGTTGATGAAGAAGGACGAGCTTTTGCGAATGGTGTCGAGTGTGAGTGAAGAGAGTGAGACGGACTCCAGCTCGTCTCCGTCGCTTCACCACGCGCCCTCTAATCACACACTCGCACACACACTCACCCTCAGCCAGCTGGAGGCGCTGCAGAGCAAACTGCAGGAGCTAGAGGAGGAGAACCACAAACTACAGGTGGAGGTGAGGGACATCATGACTAATATCTCTCTCTCTCTCACACACACACACACACACACAGGATGGATGAGATGGAAAGATGGAAGAATGGACTGTGTAGAGCTCATCCGGGAGGGGCCCTCTTATATTATAGCTCATACAGAGGCCCTCTCGCTGTGTGGCTCACCCGGGAGGCCCTCTCGCTGTGTGGCTCACCCGGGAGGCCCTCTCGCTGTGTGGCTCACCCGGGAGGCCCTCTCGCTGTGTGGCTCACCCGGGAGGCCCTCTCGCTGTGTGGCTCACCCGGGAGGCCCTCTCGCTGTGTGGCTCACCCGGGAGGCCCTCTCGCTGTGTGGCTCACCCGGGAGGCCCTCTCGCTGTGTGGCTCACCCGGGAGGCCCTCTCGCTGTGTGGCTCACCCGGGAGGCCCTCTCGCTGTGTGGCTCACCCGGGAGGCCCTCTCGCTGTGTGGCTCACCCGGGAGGCCCTCTCGCTGTGTGGCTCACCCGGGAGGCCCTCTCGCTGTGTGGCTCATCCGGGAGGCCGTCTCGCTGTGTGGCTCATCCGGGAGGCCCTCTCGCTGTGTAGCTCATCCAGACAGTACTTCCAGTGTCTAGCTCAGCCAGGAGGCCCTTTCACTTTATAGCTCACCCAGGGGGCCCTTTCACTTTATAGCTCATTCAGGGGGCCCTCTCGCTGTGTAGCTCACCCGGGAGGCCCTCTCGCTGTGTAGCTCATTCAGGGGGCTTGCTCATCCAGTAGATCCTTTAAATGTGTAGCTCATCCAGGAGGCCCTCTCAGTGTGCAGCCAGGTTTTGGGTTAAAATATCCTGCCCCTGGACCACTAGCTGCAAAGCATGAATGATGATGAAGCCAAACATGATGATGTACATGACCCAAAGGTTTGATATTGGCCTCGTTTGATCACAACAATTTCTATTATTATTTCTTCTTCTTCTTCTTCTTCTTCTTCTTCTTCGATTTTCAACACAACAACAAAGGTACCAAGATCTCAAGACAGCATGTACAACATTTACTAGCTTACACTCCCTAAACACAATCTAAGAAGAAACAGGGCAAATCAGAGAAAGAAATTTAAAAAATATAAATATATATATATATATATATATATATATATATATATATATATATATATATATATATATATATATATATATATATATATATATATAAATAAAGGCACGGTGGTACATGGAATAAAACAGTCGTTTGTCTGCATTAAGAAAGTCCCAAAGAGAAGACCAAGCGCAGCAAAAAAATGTCAGATCTGTGATCATAGGTGAGTTTTTCTAACTGCAAAAGAGTAGCAGCCTGACTCGTCCACAATACAACACACGATTTCAATTGTACGTCTGCAGGCGGGCCAGCTGAAGAAGGAGACCATCACGTACGAGGAGAAAGAGCAGCAGCTGGTCAGCGATTGTGTTAAAGAGCTCCGTAAGTTCATCACAGTTTGTCTAATGTAGTGCCTTTTTGTTTTGGAAACTCTTGATAGAAGACTGATCTCAGAACCCACTGTAGCGAATTAAAAAAAAAAAAATTAGTTCTTTGGGACGAAAAATTGAGGCTGTGTGTGTGTGTGTGTGTGTTTCTTAGGCGAGTC
This sequence comes from Ictalurus furcatus, assembly GCF_023375685.1. Classification (NCBI taxonomy): domain Eukaryota; kingdom Metazoa; phylum Chordata; class Actinopteri; order Siluriformes; family Ictaluridae; genus Ictalurus; species Ictalurus furcatus. The sequence goes on along the minus strand of NC_071265.1, from coordinate 4,249,817 downwards.
GAACACTCAGATGGTGAATCTGACTGAAGAACTTTCTCAGAAGAACGAGGATCTTATGAAACAGCAGGAGGAGATCTCCCAGCTCCTGTCACAGATCGTGGAGCTCCAACAGCGCCTCAAACAGGTGAAAAATGTGGAGGTGTGCAGACAAAAAAGAGAGCGTGAGAGAGTTGAGGGATGCGTAGAATGTAAAGAGATGGTGGAGAGGAGAACCCCAGAAGAGAAATAGAGGCAGAGAGAAAACGGGAAAGGCAGACGGAGATGAAGATGGTGGCTAAAGTCTTGTTTGTGTTGATGTTTTCAGTTAGCACTGGAGAAAGAGGAGCTGAGGATTCATCTACAAGCCTCAAAGGACTCCCAGCGACAGCTAACTGCTGAGGTACACACACACACACGCACACACACTTTACACGCAAGCATTGTGCTTTCTTCACCATCCAATCCCGGTCCTACTCCTACTCCTGTGTTTTAGCTGAACGAGCTGGCTGACAGGAATGCGGAGTGTGTAGGGATGTTGCACGAGTCTCAGGAAGAGCTTAAGGAGCTGCGCAGTAAGATCAGTCCGTCTGCAGGCCTGCGCAGGCATCTCTCACACAGCCTCTACCCCATGGTGAGACGCACACCTGTCTCTCTCTCTCTCTCTCTCTCTCTCTCTCTCTCTCTCTCATGTTTTTCTACTACACATACCAAACATTACGTGATTATTTATTTATTTATTTATTTATTTATTTATTTACGTTCCGTCACGTTTGTCTGTCTCTCTTTCTCAGGAGTGTCTGGCGGCCGAGATTGAAGGCACTATGAGGAGGGAGTTGAGTGTAGAGGAGGAGATCACATCCCAGGACCAGAGGTAATACAAACGCACAACCGATTACTGTTCAGACGGGATAAGATAGCCAGACGTGTCTGTTAATTAATGTAGTAGGAGGACATCTGGAGTAATTATGATCGACTTGCATGGGATAAGTGAGATCTGTAAATCGTCGAGATGCGAGCTTTTTCACAATCATCACCCTAAAAAAGCCATGTGTACTATATATATATATATATACACACCTCATTTTATACAAACTGATCGTTTTAACCTTCATTCAGGATTGCGCTTGATCTTTAATAGGTCACATAACCATAACCATGTATGTTTTAATATATATTCATTCTTTATTTATTTTTTTCCCCCCTCACATTTTAGAATAATAATAATAAAGTCATCAAAACTCTGGAGTAAGACAAGCGGAACTATGGGAATTATGTTGTAATAAAAAAAGCATGTGCAAAAGCACGTGTACTGTATATTATGAACATTTATTTACATTTATACATGATTACAGAGATTTTGTTCATATAGAGCTTTCATTTTGGTGACTAGACTTGTGCCAAATGACCTACTATACACTATGGACTTACACTATGCACTATGTACTTTGCAGTGTAGTGTATGAAGTTTAGAAGGGTGGTGTCTAACGGTTTTTTTTTACTAACCGGAAGTAAACGTCATTTCCCAGTCGATGGCAAATGACATCAAACGCACGTAAAGTGATACGGCTCGCTTTAGCAGAATACCCAAAGTCAATGAAAATGAATTTCTGTCATTTAACTGCTTCTTAGCTTTTATGCCCAACATGACTTTTTTTAAATTTTATTTTATTCCGAGTAAATTTGAGCCAGCGTCAGCGCCTGGTAGCCCCGCCCCTTTTCTGTAAGCGAAGCTGTGACTGTTGAATGCATGAAGTGTCTGACATTTTTCGGTTGAATAAGTGCATCATCCGGATACTTGAAGTGCACTTCTTCTCGGTGGGGTTTTCAGGGTGAACATTATTTACCCCGATCAGCCATTACATTAAAACCACCTGGTTAATATCGTGTAGGTCCGCCTCGTGCCGCCGGAACAGCTCTGACCCGTCGAGGCACGGACTCCACAAGACCTCTGAAGGTGTGCTGTGGTATCTGGTACCAAGACGTTAGCAGCAGATCCTTTTAAAGTCCTGTATGTTGCGAGGTGGGGCCTCTATGGATCAGATTTGTTTGTCCAGAACGTCCCACAGATACTCGATCGGATTGAGATGTGAGGAATTTGGAGGCCGAGTCAACACCTTGAACTTTTGATGTTCCTCAAACCGTTCCTGAACAATTTTTGCAGTGTGGCAGGGTGCATGATCCTGCTGGAAGAGGCCGCTGCCATTAGAGAATAGTGTTGCCATGAAGGTGTGTACTCGGTCTGCAGCAATGTTTAGGTAGGTGGTACGTGTCAAAATAAAATCCACATGGATGCCAGGACCAAAGGTTTTCCAGCAGAACATTGCACAGAGCATCACACTTCCTCAGCCAGCTTCCCACAGTGCATCCTGGTGCCATCTCTTCCCCAGTCACCGGTTCTGGACCACTTTTGGTAGGTATTAACCCCTGCATACCAGGAACACCCCACAAGACCTGCTGTTTTGGAGATGCTCTGACCCAGTCGTCTAACCATCACAATTTGCCCCTTGTCAAAGTCGCGCAGATCCTTACGCTTGCCCATTTTTCCTGCTTCAAACACATGCACTTTGAGAACTGACTGCCTAATATATCCCACAGTGGTTTTAATGTTATGGCTGATCGGTGTACGCTACAAAATGGCGTAGAATAGTAGAGTAGTGCGTAAGGTCTGGCTGTAATCGGATCTTCCATGTCCTCGGACTATAAAGTTAAACATGCCTAACGCCACAGTTGCTGACTTTACAGCACTTTACATTATATTGATTCACAGAGCTGAAGTAAACTGCTTCTGGTGTAAAAATGGGCTTTAGTCCTATCTGTGCACCTAGGATTAACCCATGACCTTTGACCCTGTGTTGCAGGTCGAGTCAAAAGCGTGTGTTTCAGACAGTGAGGTCAGCGAATGAGTCAATAATGCGAGCAGCAGCAGGGACGCCTCCTATTCCCGGGTCAGGGCACTGCAGTGTGGTGATGACATCACAGCCGTTTCACTCCAACACACACCCCACGCCTGACGGAGACCCACAGCATGGCACGGACAAGTGAGTGTGTGTGCTCCCTGTGCAGCGTACGTTTTTGTGTGTGACTGTTCTGTAGTGACCTATCTGTGTGTGTGTGTTTCCTTCAGCAGTGTGTGCGTGGGCCGGCCCGGCTCTCCTGGAGGAAGTGACCTCGTCTCTGCGCTGCGTCGCCTCACTCTGAGGAGGCAGAACTTCCTGTGTGAGCGTCAGTACTTTCAGGCCGAGAGGACCAGGAAGCTGCAGGAGTTCTCCGACGGGGTGGAGTCAGAGGGTGGTGGGAGTGGCTGCAGCTCTCCAATGGGAAGTGTCCGCTCGTCTTTCACCAACCTTTCAGAGTTCTCCATGTCCTCCGGCTGCTTTAAGACGTTTTTGCCCGAGAAGCTGCAGATCGTAAAGCCCATGGAAGGTGAGTCCTTAAAAGAAATGAATCATAAATGGTGCCCTGCTCACTACACCCTACAGGCGAGCACTACATAGTGTACTCGTATAGGGAACAGATTTTGAATTGAATGAATCTGCAGCCTCTTTATCAGTCCGTTGTGGATGTGTCCCAAACCACACACCCTTTTCACTACGTAGGGCGCATAAACACCATCATAAACGCTTCACTGTATATTGTCCGCTGTGGATGTGTCCCAAACCACACGCCCTATTTATTATGTAGGGCGCACAAACACCATAAGAAACGCTTCACTATATTCTGTCCACTGTGGATGTGTCCCAAACACCCACACACCCTAATCACTATATAGGGCACATAAACACTATCACACATACCTCCCCTCATTGGTTCATTGTGGACGTGTCCCAAGCCACATCCTCTACTCCCTCTGTAGGGCATAAAATCACCATCACAAATGCCTCTACATGTTCAATTCACCGTGGGTGCGTCCCAAACCGCAGACCTTATTCACTATAAAGGGTATATAAACACCATGAGAAGTGCCTCGCCATCCTTATTCCACCATGGGCTTGTCCCAATCCACAACCCCTATTTAATAAATAGGGCACATAAACACCAGTACAAATGCCTTGCCATCATCGGTCCAGCATGGGAGTGTCCCAAACCACACCCCCTTTGACGTTTGTCCTTTTCCTCCTGAAGGCTCTCTGACACTGCACCACTGGCAGCAGCTGGCAAAGCCACACTTGGCCTCCATCCTCGATCTGCACCCGGGTGTGGTCACTAAGGGCTTTAGGCCCCTCCCCCAGGATTCTGTGTATCATCTGAACGACCTGGAGGAGGACGAGGAGAACGACAGAGCGCCGTGGGTGGACAACACAAAGCGACGAGATGAGAGGAAGACGGGAGAGGAGGGTGACGACGAAGGGATCACGTTCAACGTGCACTCGTCCTCCACTCCGGAGGGAAGGAAAGAGAGGAGTGTTTTCACGCCACTTAAAGCCCCGCCTCTTTCGCCATCTGTAAGAGCGTCTCCTGTCTCATTGGCTGCAGCTGTGACATTTGACACCTTAGTAAATTCAGCGGCAGGGTCGACGGCACTTCCTGTGTCCCAGCCAAGCCTGAGTGTTACTACAACAGCGCCCTCTATGGGTGAGTTTATTACTGAATTATTACACCACAGTGCTGGTGAGTTCTCCAATCTGATTGGTCAGAAGGTGGTGATTCATTTTCTATAACAGCAGCCCTGATGATAGTGCAGCTCCAAATCGCATGTTTACCCTCGTTCTGATCGTTTCTATAGTAACAGCACACAGGAATGTTATTCAAGATACTACTGGGTATGTGCGAGTGTGATTAATTGAGTTTTTTTTTTTCTAAAGCAGTGAATCCTGGTAAGTGTCAGAGCTCCACCTTCTCCACCTACACCTTCACCACCTGCCGCATCCTGCACCCCAGTGATGTCACACAGGTCACACCCAGGTACTGCTCTCTGATTGGCTGTTTCTGTTCCTGCAGTATTTAATTCATTAGACTGGTGTGTTGGGGTGTGTGTTATTAATTCACTCTTTGTCATTTTCACTGTATTCGTTGTTTCTTTTATTCTTGATCTTTTTATTGTTTTATTCTTGTATTTTTTTTCCCCTCATCTCTTTTCTTTTTCACTTTCATAACTGTTTGTTCTTCTTTCTGTCCCTCCCCTCCCCCCATACCTTCCCTCAGCTGTGTGTCCACCCCGAGTTCTCTCCGCTCCGTTCCCTCCACCCCGGTCACTCCGTGCAGGTTGAGTCTGGGTGACTCGTTTCCTCCTCGTCGCACTACAGCACCCCCTGCTGGTCTGGCTAAGCTCCTGTTGGAGAAAGGCATCTCTGCCCAGAGAGTTCCTGCTCCTCCCTCTAAACCGCCTCAGCTCCTGCACCTGCCCCCCAGTACCCCTCCCAACTCCCCCTGCCCCTCCCCTGTACCCTTCGAGTCAACCTCCACACTCTCTGACAACTTCCTGGCATCGCGGCCGGCCGAGCTCTTCCTGCAGGACGTATACGGCGTGAAACCCGACCTCGTCGAGCGTCTGCGCAAGCTCGGATTGGACAAAAACGTCATCCGGACAGACTTGGACACGGCTCAGCAATCATCCACTCTGTTACCGACAGGGGGAGGAAGCTTATTGGTGGGATTGAGGCGGAACCAAAGCCTGCCTGCTATGGTTGGTCAACGCAGCCCGTCCTACCCTGTTCCGCCCCCTCACCCCACCTCCCTCGCCCTGCCTACTCCTTCCTGGGGTAACTTGAAACCACGCCCTACTCGTAGACACACCTCCCTTTCAAAAGCTCCTTTTCCTAATGAGCATTAATGAGCTGTTTGAGGTTGTTTGGCCAAAAAAGGGATTGGTGATTGGATGAAAATGTATTTTGTGGGCGTGGCCAGGGGTATGGATTAATCACTGACCTTTCTTGAGCTTTGCTCGGCTTCCTGTAAACTAACAGTAGACTAAAAGGCATGAAGAGACAGTCGCTCTTCTGTTGTGGCTTATTTCAAAAAGCACAATCGTGTAAATAGATTTTTGGCGTATTTATAGGCCTAGTTATACGCATCAACAGGAAATATCGCATGTCCCGATTTGACCTGGGTCAACAAGGGTGGAGCTTGAATATAATATAGCTTGAAAATATTGGTTTCATCACATAATATAGCAGAATATGTAATGTTAGCTAGCATACTAGCAAACTTGGTTCAGATGTGATTATAATGTTTAGCTCAATGATATCTTGGTAAATAGCTTACCTAGCTATAGCTAGCTTGCTAGCAAACATGACTAGTGATGTATGATTATATTGCTACTGTTGGTGAGGTAGTTAAAGGGATAGCCGGCTAACGTTACAACAGTTCCGTGTCAAGCTAGCTGCCTAGATTAGCAAATTAGATTGAATTGTATAAATGAAACCCAGTATTTTATGCCAAGCCCCACCCTCGTTGACTCGGGAACGAGGACGTGCAGGAACGATCGATCAGAATGTTGCGTTAACTTTTTATTTACCCCATCAAATAAGACTGTTTTGCTTTCACCATTCACTCTCCCCACATCGAAGCGTCTCGGAGTTTAACCTCAGTCGTAGCCACGCTGTCCGTTTATCCCCGAGGCTCTGCAGGTCGAGAAAGGTGAGAGGACGTCGAGCAGGGATACCGCACGTAGGGTGGAGTGATCAAGGGAATAAGGAAAGTGTGTTACGGAATGAAAGTTAGCGCTTCGTACGCGCGTGGATTTTTTTTAAAGTGTAGAGCGTTTGTGGTAAGTCGAAAAGGACGCAGGATACAGATGGATCATGAAGGTGAATTGAAGGTGATTAAAAAGTAGAAGTGAAATAGGAATAATAAATGAAACGATGAGCTTGCAGAGCCTCGGGGGGAACACGGTGCGTCAACACTAAGTAGTACTTTAATTCAGTGCCGGCTAGGTTCCGTACCGCTCATGTTACTGCGTCTACAACTCCTCACCCAGCATGCATCTCTGCCTGGTGTGCTAATCTTAGTTTTAACCCCGAAAGCACATTTTACAGCGGGATTTCACGATCGACAGTCTATCAGGGATTTAAATGTGCATTAGGTTGGTTTGACATTTGAATGATGTCTGCTCATGCTCACGAAGCTCCGCCCCTAGGATCTGTGGTGGCCTTGTAGAGTGTCTATAAAAGAAAAACGACTGACCGGAAGCGTATCCAAACACAAACGTTTTTCCTCTGTGACTTTTGCTAAGGCCACGGCTTAATCCATTGTTGTTGTTGTTGTTGTTGTTGTTTTTAGCATGATCTACATATCATAACAGGTACAAATGAGGAATAATTTTTAAAAAACGCACCATTTAAAGCCTTATGAAGAAACGGTGTTATTAGGGACTTTATGTTCAGGGAGCAAGAGAAGGGATGGGAACACCCTCGTCTTACATGTTTCATTTGTACTGTGTTTATTCTAAAGGGAATGGGCACGAGTTCGCCTCACATTTTCACACACACGGTGGCGCAGTAGTTCAATCCCGAGCTTGGGTTACTCTGTGTGTGTGTGTGTGTGTGTGTGTGTGTGTGTGTGCATGGTGCCTTATGAATGACTGACTAGCATCCCATCCAGGTCGTAATCCTGCCTTGGATCTGCTCCGGATGCACCACAACCCTGACCAGGTCATTAACGCTCTTCATTAGTACTACTCCGGTACAGCGTGTTGTGATTGGCTAAGAGCAGTAACACATAACACACAGATCAATAACTTCAATATCGGTACCAACCACTGCGAATGGTATTTTCTCATGACGCTCAGTTTTCCACATCCCCCTCCCCCCCATTCAAAGCACTTTTTTTTTATTTTAACCCACTAACATAATGGTATTTATTATTAAATGACAGAGTAGTATGTACAAGCAAGAGAACATAACCGTAAGCTAGTGGCATGAAGTAATTTTATTAAGCACTTTCATTTAGAAGAGGTATTTCATTAATATATGTTGCTTATGAGTTTGTTATTTTGGTAAGATTAAGAAGGGATTCGACTTTTTAAAACCTTTTTTGTCCTGGTCCAAACCAAAACGAACATGATTTGACCAGCGTTTTTGCTGGTTGGGCTTTATTACTGCTTTTGTTGTTGTTGTTATTGTTATTATTACTGTTATTATTCTTTTTTTTTGTAAACTAAACTTGTATGTATGGTTGTAGTTGCAAAGTCTTGCGTTTTATTATAGTGCCATTTTTAATAGCCATTGGATAATGCACTGAAATGGGGCGTGGCTTGTAACGTCACCGAGACGTCTGCTTTAGATAGTTATGAAAACATTTAATATAGTTGATATAACTTGCCGAAGGAATTTATTGCCACGTGATGTATTGTACAGGATTTACACATTGTTGGAATGTTGCAAAGAAGCACAGCGTGTGATTTGGGTTCGACTGGCTCAGTGTTTGTAACAGTAGCTATTTAAATGAAAATTAAATGTACATCGTTTGTTTATGCCGAATTTACTCTGGCACCGGAGCTACAAGGCTTTTTCTGTGTATACATACAGTACACAAAGTTTGTATTCCCTTCCTCTAACGACCCTATTTAAACAATTTTTTTTTTTAATTTAAATGCGCCGTTTTTAGCAAATAGTAAAGTTAGCCTGCAATGAAGAAAATGAAGTTGAAACTTGAAACTACATGATCATCTATCATCATCATAATCACTTCCAGCTTTCTGCTGTAAGTTCTGCTTTCAAACTTTCAGGCAATATCATTCTGGTTGTCCAAAATGGCCGCCCAGGTAGATAACTTGTACGTTTATAGAATAGACGTCCCATGGTGTCCTAATGACATATTTCTGGGAAAGATTTTCCACGAGAAAGACTAGCCTTGTAGCTCCAGTCCAAAACTAACCCATGTTGGACACCGGACACGTCTTGTCCTCGGAGCTACTCTCCTCATCCTCACATCTTCTCAGACACTCAGGGTGAGCGGTGGAGATGATGTGTGTGGTGATGATGATGTGTTTATGATATTCCATTGATAAGCACAGAGATATGAATGTTGTCCTGTTTAAATCCTAATCAGTGCTGTTTTTTTCTTGCCTCCCTTTTTTTTTTTTTTTTTTTTTAAATAAAGCAATGAAAAAATATTTTCCCCACGTTTCATTTAATACCGTGGCAGAAAACTACCTCTGTGTAAAAGTTTATTGACATATATACAGTATGTTCAATCGTTATACTTTCAACTGGTTTGTAGAAATGTTGAAACAACAACAACAAAAAAAAACATAATCAGTAAGTTGTTTATGATTAGCATGACTAGCATTAGTAGTGTCCATTCAGAAACTTGTTTCTTTTCTACCAGCTTGACTAGCTCGGCCTGTGTTTTGGCAGCTAAGCTCAATGTAAATTTTTCTCCCGAATCATTTATGAGTATTGTGTAAAATGTTTTAAATTGTGTACAGAATAACATTTTGAATTCTCGTACACTGGAAGACAAGGGTGAAATAAAATGGCGGACAGTAGAGAGCAGTAATGCAGGCCAAAAAAAAAAAAAAAAAAGAATTAGCGGCTAATAAACCACGTCACGTGACCGACACGGGTCAATACCTCTGCTGAACAGGTCTCTGGTGAAATACACACTCACTCACGGTAGGGGGCAGTAATGCGCACAAAAACGAAACTGTCAATAAATACCCAGAAGAAGGAGAAGAAGAAGCGCTGCGTTTTTGCAGAAGAGCCAGATTAGCCTTCTGACCTGAACATAAACGCAACATTTTTGTTACAGGATTATTATATATATATAAAAAAAACATGAATTATATCTCGGAAAGTTAAAAAAAGACAGGTATTCTATGTGTATCTGAGATGGTTAACTACGTTCGGCTTTAACGCCTGCTTTAAGGTAAGTTCTACTAACGCTTGCTAGCTGAGCTAGTGGCTGAACTCCAAATACACTTCTATTTCCTGTCTAAGTGCCCTACATAGGGAACGACTTACTACTATATGTGCCCTATGTAGTGCACTCTTTAGCCAATAGCGCTCTATTTAGTATTCAGCCTTTGAGACAGGTCACAAAACTGATGTAATGATTAACACTGTAGCTTTTAGTTGATTTTCTTTTTAAATTTAAATAAAAAATAAACATTTATATACCCTATATGACCTGGCTTGTTATTAGAAGAGGATGAAATGACGTGATTAAAGGATTGAATTCTTATAAAACGCTCAAATAAATCAATTAAAAAAGAATCATTGTTTTTGTCTTATAGGTTTATTCTTATATTTTATGTTTTTTTTTTTTTTTTTTTTTTGCTTTTCTTCAAGGTATTGTTTTTCTTTCTTTGTCCCAGGAATGAGAACGCTCCTGACGGCAGTCTCCTCCTTTTTGTGCTCCTCCAAACAAACCTCATATTCACCATGATGAAATTGAAATCGGAGGAGGTTAAATACGAGAACGTACCCACGAGAATCTCCAGCGATGAGCAGGTTTCACCTGGAGTTCAGCACGTTGACACTACGTGGAGAGAAGCGCAGCCGGGAACGTACCGGTGCACGAAGAGTTTCGACGATCTGGGAAGCGCCGAGACGCACCGTTACGTCCACGCGGGAGAGAAACCGTATTACTGCTCGGAGTGTGGGAAGCGGTTTATTGAGCGAAGACATCTGGAACGCCACCAGCGCATTCACACGGGAGAGAAGCCGTATCGCTGCTCGCACTGCGGGAAGAGTTTTACCCGAGAGGACACCCTGCAACAGCACCAGCGCCTACACACGGGAGAGAAGCCGTATCGCTGTTCGGACTGCGGGATGAGTTTTACCCAGCAGAGTACTTTCCAGCTGCACCAGCGTGTTCACACAGGAGTGAAGCCCTATGAGTGCTTGGAGTGTGGGAAGAGTTTTCGGCGGCAGGACACGCTCCAGCAACATCAGCGCATTCACACCGGCGAGAAGCCGTATCACTGTTCGGACTGCGGGAGGAGTTTCAGGCAGCAGAGTCATCTCCAGCTACACCAGCGCGTGCATACGGGAGAGAAGCCTTATCGGTGCTTATACTGTGGGAAGAGCTTCAGCGATAGTCGAAACCTCAAAACGCACCAACACGTTCACACCGGAGAGAAGCCGTATCACTGCTCGCGCTGTGGACTGAGCTTCGCGTATTCGAGTGTATTTAAGACACACAAGTGCATTACAGCGGAGGCGGCACACGTGAATGCGTCAAGTCAAGAAATCTGATTATTACTGTGTTTAGGTTTTGCCTTTCGTTTAGCTCTTGGTTTTGAAAAAAGGTGCAAAGATTTATTATTACACATCATTATTACTTTGCTCCAAAGTGTTCGACGTAGGGCTGCAACGATTCGTCTGAAATCGCCAACTAATAATCGGGTAATTGAAACGCGTGAATTTCGGGGGGCGGGGGGGGACGGGACGGGACTCAAAGATAGGAAAAAAGTTTATAAGCTCTCACGAGGTGGTTTTTCAGACAATTCGACAATGCAGTATTACGAGAAAATGAAATGGAAACACATTTATCGCATTTAGGTCACATGACAAAGTGACAAAAAGAATCACCCCGTACTCTGCACAGGTAGCCAGTTTATAAAGAGCGATGACTTTGCGCTTCTCGGTCGGAACTGGCTCCTTCGGGAATAATACGGCAGGTGCCACGAGCGCCTGATGTTAAGTGGGTCGTTCTCCCTGCGGCTCTCGCCTGGTTTCCCACTGAAGATAAGCAGAGTTGAGCCTGACCAGTACCTGGATGGGCCAGCAGGGGGCGCTCACTATGTGGTCTGTGTGGGTCCTAATTCCTGAGTATAGTGATGGGGACACTACAGTAAAAACAGCACGGTCTGCGGTAAAGCGAAGTCCTGACTCTCTGTGGTTATTAAAAATCCCTGGACACGTATCGTAAAAGATTAGGGGTATAACCCCGGGGTCCTGGTGAAATTCCCTCATTCGTCCTTCTCTATCACGGCTCCCTAATAATCCCCATCTCTGAATTGGCTACATCACTCTCCTCTACACTAACGGCGGGTGTGCGGTGGGCGCTCTGGCACACTATGGCTGCCGTCGCATCATCCAGGTGGATCCTACACACTAGTGGCGGTTAAGGAGATTTCCCCCTTATACTACGTAAAGCACTTTGAGTGTCTAGAAAAGCGCTATATAAATCTAACTCTAACTAACTAACATTCTGAAGTTTTGGATCCTCTGTAAAATCCTTACGCACTACGATCTCCCAGAAATCCTGCCAGGTAGAACGGGCTTGCCTTTCCGTTCGATCGCGTGCGTTAAAATGCCTTTCGTCGCCTTCTATTAAACACTACCACGCCTGTTGCGTTGGATGCCATTCAAATCACCGTCCCAACACTCGTCAGCTCGACAGCCATGTTTTAATTGTAGCGACTACAGCGAGAGGAGATTTAAAACCCAGATTTAATCGCATAGCATCATTTAATATAAACGCAGAACATTCGCATTTATCTTTTGTCGACATTCTTAAAATATCGCTTCTGTTTTGTGCAAAAAGCATTAAAACAAAAATAGCCGAAAGCTCGTGCTCGGTAACTGAAACATACGAAACCGTCGATGTTCTAGCCTCATTTTACATTCCATTCAATACGCTTGATATGTATATGTGCTGGTAAAGTTCATTTTTTTTTATTTTTAACCCGTTTAATTTTGGCTTGTTCCGTTATTAATTCCAGTGGATTATTCCCTGTTACGAGAACAGTCATCGCTTGATTAACCAGAGAGGAGAAAGTCAAGTAACAAGATGTTGAGTTGTTCCTCATTCTATATGATTTTTATTTGAATTATCTTATTGCAAAAAAACAGCCGATAAAAATGCTAACTGGTTATTTATTACAGCAGTTCTCATGTACAAGCCACATTTAATCTGATTATGTGTTGATTAATTGACTATTAAAATGTTTTTTTTTTGCAGCCCTAATTATAATACATGTTTAATTAAAGTAGCAGATGTTAGCATTTTATTCTTATTGAACGTCGACGGGTAATACGTTAATAATGTAAGACTTCATTAATGTCTGCTTAACCGTAATTGGCTTAATTCTTGATTCTATTTTTTTTTAAATTTTTTTTTTTTTAATGTGGATCATTTTCCTCGACAAAAATTGCATCAGCCCGATAAAATTGTCTAATAATGAATTAACATGCATGTTATTTTAATTTGGAGGTTGCATTTGTGTAACCATGTCGGAACTATGAACCATGAACTATGGACCGTGGATCTTCTACCCAAGAACGCGTGAGGGCGAGCGTGTGTGTGCACGCGCTCGTAAAAGGTTAACAATTCGCCTTGTTGAAGATCTGCAGTAATCCTCGATGATGATAAAACCCCGCGTGCAGGTTTGCAACAAGAAAGAGTCAATATTCAGGTGTAATTATTGACCTCATGCCGTATTATGTGGTAATGTGTTGTACGTGCTATTGTTTGCTGAGCACTCAAGAACACCATCTCTCGGTCCCTCCGGGATTTCGCAATCGCAGAAATGAACGCAAAATCGATCTAACTCCACGATTTACAGAGGAGCTCGTCATTTTTTTTCCGAAATGCGACATCATCGCAACGTGCATTCGGTCCAAACGCTCCGCGAGTCACGTGCGCCGAACACGAGTACAGCTAAAAAGTCTCATTTACCAACGAACATCTCGGCGAAAGAGCGTGCGAAACAATTACGCCAATTCGAGAAGTTTTTCCACAAAAATCCTCTGCAGATCTAGAAAGTTGAGGCAGAAAATTCGAGCATTTTGGCCTGCAACAATCGTGAAAAAACTCAAATCCTGTACGGTCTGCCGTCTCCGCAACCAAGATTGAAAAACATCGTTTCTGCAACCAGATTTCTGACTCTCGCTCGCTTTAGACTATGAAAGGATTTCCAACAAACGTGACATGCCAGGTGCTGGGCGTTCAGCCGATCTATACACCGTGACCGTGACGGACCCGTAACCTGGTGCGCAAGCCTCTGCGTAGATATTGGAACCCATTGCCTCTTTCTTCTGTGACAAATGAACAGTTTGTCTGAGGACTGGATGACTGCCATCTGGTTTAGATAGGACCGTATATACTGTATATACCGAGCACGACAAGGAACTCTTCAGATTTGCTCTCATGGAACACTGTGAGGTCAGTAGCATTGCAGAACTGGGGGAACTTGGGTAGAAATCATGAATTAAACAACGACGTCAAACCACACGTATCAAAGTTATCTGGCTACTAGTTTCCTTACACTTTGTGCTAAAGTAATCACTAGCGAAAAGTACGTTTCAATTTCTTGAAAGGGGGCCTATGGGACTCCACTACCAGAGGCAGATCCAACACCAGGCTTCTGGGGACTCCAGGTGGATGGAAGTGCAGAATGCTGGTCACAAACAAATGGGTTGCCATCCATTGTGCTGTGGACATGACATCACCGGACACGTCTTGGCTCAAATCTGCGGACATTCAGCTGTAATTTAGAAAAATGGCAAGCGTCTCAGGATATTGAAGAGTTCGTTTCTGTGATCGCAAGATTGTGAAAAAATTGGAGGGACGGAAAGTATTTTGGGAATCCGGCAGCGCAGGATCCGGGGTATGAGGGGTGATATTCACTGAAAAGCTTCCACTTAATAGTACGAAAGACCCATGTAGCAGGGGCTCTAGGCTGCAGTCCTCTCTTGACGATTCACTCGGAGATGCCACGCGACACGACTGCTCACACGGTTTATTTATCGTTTATTTAAATAGCATTTGAGCTCCAGTTATGTATTTATACATAGACTTCATGAAGCTCGGAAATGAAGCAAAATTAGAAGCAAGAGCATAAAACAAAAGGAGTTTCTGAGGAAAAACAAGTTGAAGGAAAGAAAAAGGATGAGGAAAAGTAAAGCCTTTACATAAAAACGATCTAGCTGAAGGTCTGAGTGAAACAGAACACCCTGATGTTGTGGTGTTCGCTGTCTGGACGGAAGTTTTCCGTGGTGAATCAACAGTGGCTGATTGAAAACGCTAGCTATCTGTATTGCTAATAAATACACCAGCTAACTCTAAACTACAAACCTTGTGAGTTAACAATCCTCCTGAGTAAACAGTGCTAGAAGTTCTGATGTATAATGAAACCGAGTCTCTCTTAGCAGATATCTGAAGCCGATTCATTCTTTTCAAACGTTCATAGGATGAAAGAGTTCATTTTCTTCTTACGTAACCCAAAAGGACCCATGTCACACCCCTCTTCATCTCCCTCCACTGGCTTCCTGTAGCCGCCCGTATCAAATTCAAGGCCTCGATGCTCACGTACAAGATCTTGTCTGGAACAGCACCCTCCTACCTCAACTCTCTCCTGAAGGCTTACGTTCCCTCATAAACAGGTGCACTCTGACCAATGAGAGGACAGATTCCTCACGTGTGACTCACATAAACACATTTTGATACGCTTTGAAACGTTGCCTTGTGAACCGAGCCAAGGAGAAAATGCGACAATGTAACAATTTGTAACAGTTTCGGGGGAAAGCTACAGGTCTGAAAACGCCCTAAGACCGTGATTGGCTAGAATTACTCTGATTGATACATGATACATGAAGGCACTAATGCTAATCTAAACTCAGCAAAAAAACATTTAGTGCTTAAGAATATTGAATTTTTAAAATGGCATTCTGGCACACGAGTATGAGGACTGCGTGATACTCTACTATATCTTTCCAAATCATATCAGTAATCTGGAGAAAAGGTTATGGAATGATCTGGGTTAGAGGGAGCAGATTTTAACGCTGTCTGTAGACGCGCTGAAGTTTCCGTTGGCGAAGTCGAGGCCGACTCCGACGCCGCTCCCAACTCCAAAAGCGGCAAACAGCGGCCGACTGGACGAGACGCCGTGGAACGTGTGTAGGTGCACGAGCACATCATCAACACCATAGAAGGTCAGAGACTCCTCCTCCTGGTTCAGGAACACGCCCACTCGGGGGCAGTACGTCACTGAGATCTCCTGCTTCTGGTTGTTGTGCATAGCAGCGCAGCACATGTCTGACAACTCCAAACTCCATGATTGGCCATTGTAGCCAAGCCCTGCCCTTGCGTCCGCACCTTTACGGGGCATAGAGGTACTGGCCACACCCACTGAAGAGCCCCGCCCACGCCACTCCACCTCCCAGTAACAGCGGCCAGAGCTGAGTGGCTGGAGGCTGAGAATCTGCGTCCAGCTGTCGAATCGCTCAGGGAGGTCGGGGTACGATTGGGTAGCGGTGTGCAGTGTCGCTTTGGTGGCATCTTCACTGAGAACTAATCGCCGGTGAGCCGTGTTGGGGTCAAAGGTCAGCTCGCAGGCATCTAATTGAGAGAGAGCGAGAGAGAGAGTTTTATTTAATTATTTTTCTTTAATATGTGTGGGTTTTTAGATGTTGTAATAGACTCCGGTCTCAAGACGTTTTCGGTATTAACTTGGACTTAGGCTCGGACTAATTGGCATATGTACTTGGACTGCGTCTTGGGCATTGGTCTCACTAAAATAAAGTAGTATATACAACGTTGTCAAGAAGTAATTCGTTCTTCTAGACAATATGCACAATTGAAGCAGACGCATTCATTTGGACCCCCTTAAGACTCGTTTTTGACCCAGTCTTGGTTAGTCCTGGTCTTGGACTTGACAATCGCGGTCTTAACTACAGCTTTATACAAAGCAGCGTACTGCGTGAGTCAAAAATCTCAAAATTAATATCGTCAGAAAGGAAACAGACACGAGTAGGTTTAACCGGGTTACCATTTGGTTTCTGACATAAAATCCGTTGTTTTTTCGGTGTCATGTCAATAAACTATCCCACATGGAAGTCTAATGTCTCCAATTAAAGTCGTTAAAATGAGCAGTGATCCAGTAGTAATCTGAGTATATTACACCGTGTACGTAACTGGATCTCAGTGTGTGTGAGTCTGTATGCACTTACACTGCAGGAACTCGTCTCTGCTCCTCGGCTCGGGAGCCTGGATGCTGTCGATATCGATCTCTCTCACTGCAGGGGAAGAAAGTGGGACGATGAAGCTGTTAGAAGAAATGAAGGGACTCTATGTGGATGTGTATAAGTGTAAATGCAGCATCTAGGGGGATTTTATGCATGGAATGAGTTGGAGGAGATGAGGAGGAGATGATGAAGACGCTCACATGAAAAGGCAGGGATGATGGAGGAGTCTGCGGGAGGAGAGTCCAGGAAAAGACCAGGGTTTACTGAGCAGAGAAACAATCAGACCAAAATCACCATTAGGTCTGGGTTTTTTTTTTTATTTTAACAGTTAAAGTGATCGTCGAGTAGAAAGTTTCAGAACCCTGAACGAACCATCTAATTCAATTCCAACTTTTCAACGGGGTCATTTTTATAAATTCGGCTATTATCTTGTCGACTATATGTAAACATCTGTTATGTGAAATAGCTTATTCAAGACAGAGCTAAATAAAAAACAACATGGGATTTTTATGAGCCTTCTTATTTTGTTAGGCAGTATTGAGATTTAGCAGATTCTGCAAAGGGTATGCAAACTTTTGGGCACAACTGTATGTGTATAATTATAATTATAATAAGTTTTACCTTCAGTCTGGTTTCCCCCTGCAGAGAGAGAGAGAGAAAAAAAACTATTTAGTGTTAAATTTCTCAAACAGGATACAAAAAATGCAAAGCATGTACGCTTCAGGAGTAAGCTGAGTGTATTGAGTGGGTGTGACTTACACTGATCCTTCAGAGACTCTACTTCCTGTTGTATAGGTGAGGCCTGTTTCACTAGAAGAACAGAAAATCAGTGCGTAACTAATGCCTGAATGAAGCTTCTCAAAGTGGGGTTCAGTTTTATATGAAGAACTAAACGTTATTCACGATACTGACATTAGACATTCGAACTGGGATTTGGCTCAGGTGTAGACACGATTCAGTGGAAATACCTCACGGAGATAATAAAACAGCTGGGTGTGTCCGTGTGAGCGGCTCAGGGATTATTCCTTCTCTCACCTGACTCTTGTCTCTTCCTCCGGTTCCTCGGTAACAGTGAGCTCAGACTCCAGCGATCGGCTGATTTTACACCGCAATAAGGAAACAACAATTAGACGTGCATTCGACACCATGAGCGCTGTTTTTGTGCGAGTAAAACATCTTACATTGTCGTTCGGGCTGCTGTCTGGCCGCCGCCGTCTGCTGTGTCCTGGGTGAGCTCGGGACATCCGCATTAGCTAACCGAGAGAGACGTTTAACGTGTGTCAGGAAGAATAATCAGCACCTTACCTCTACGTTAAGACACTGTGTACCTGTCTCTCTCTCGTCTCTCTTCTCTCTGCCTCTGATCGACCTGATGGAACCTAAGCTCCAGCTATCGGCTGAAAGAGAAGTGTTAGAGTGTTAAAATGCGCGCATGCTTGTTTGTGTGATCTCTTACTATATGCTATATAGCCAAAAGTATGTAGACACCACATCATCACACATACAGTATACAGTATGTGCTTCTTCTTCTCCAGACTGTTCCCATAAAGTCAGAAGCACACAATCATATAGAAAGTCTTTGTGTGCTGTAGCGTTACAGTTTCTCTTCACCGGAACTAAGAAACCCAAACCTGTTCCAGCATGACAGTGCCCCTGTGTACAAAGCGACCTCCATGAAGTCACGGTTTGAATACCAGCTTGGAAGAAGGTGGAAGAACTGGAGTTTCCTGCACCTCAACCCCACTCAACACCTTTGGGATGAACTGGAACTGGAGCGTCCTCGACATCCCGACATCAGAGTCTGATCTCAACCTCACTAATGCTCACAATCCCAACAGCCACGCCCCACAACCTAGTGGAAAGCCGTCCCAGACGAGTGGAGCTTATCATAACGGCAAAGTGGAGAATAAATCCGGAATGGGACGTTTAACAAGCATGTAGGTGTGATGATCAACTGTCCACAAACTTTTGGCTATGTCTTTGCATCATTTTGTTCTTGTATAACACGAGCTAGCCAGGCATGGCAATACTGTTGTACACACACGCCTGCTCTGATAGAAAAAGATCACATTCACACCAAAAGAATACATGTACCAGGCTTGTGGTAGTTGAAATCAATTAATCAAAAACATTCACGCATTTAAAGACGACCTTGTTACTTCGTGTCCGTGGTTATTGTCGTTTTAAGAGGGGGGGGAAATCCCTAGGTTTTTTGTTTTGTTTTGTTTTCCTGTTAACATTATTTGTATAAATTGTATAAACGCAATTACTTTTCACCCTCTTTCTTCTCAATCTAATGTGCTAATGGTATCGATTCAGATTCAGAATGTGGTTGTCCTAGAGTAACCCCGCGTGTGTGTTCTGCATCTTACATTGCCTTTCTGGTTGCTGTCTGGTCATCGCTGTCTCCTGTGCTCTCTGGGAACTCTGCACTTCCCCATTAGCTAACAGAGAGGACACGGAGACAGATCAACACAGAGCTAGAGAGAGAGAGAGAGATGTTAAACGAGTGTGAGTTAGATGCGTGTTAAGATGCAACGTACCTGTCTCTCTCTGGTCTCTCCTCGGTCTGCCTCTGGACCTGACAGAACTTAAGCTCCAGTTGTCAGCTGTGAGGAAAAAAAAGAGACGTGTATGTGAATGATTGTCTATCTACGTGCAAGGTCCGGTCCTGGCCCGATCGTTGTATATGCAGAACTCGATCGTAAATATTCATGAGCATCCACTATTTTGTGTGTGTGTGTGTGTGTGTGTGTGTCTCACCTTGCTCCTGGTCTTCTCTCCTCTGTGTCGACTGGCGTAGAGAGCGTATACTCCAAGTGTCAGCTAACGAGGCAGAAATGAATGCGTAAACTGTTTTTAATGTGCAACCTTGCAACACACACACATTATTTTTAAACCACAGCCTGCTTTATCAATTAACATGTCAGCATTTGCCCCTAATCTGTATTATTCAGCTTGCATTTCAGACACAATCTCAGCATTTGATTCTTAAAAACAGGCAAAACCCTGCGGAAATAATGAAAGAACACAGCAATGGCATTTGTGTTTTCTTTTTCGTCTCCGTACAAGGATAATTAGACAAAGCTAATGTGAATCAGTTTACTCTACATCACCGGAGGTCTCACTGTTGAAGATACCGCAAATAAAACGACGACACTAAAATACACAGGTTTTCTTGCGTGATCTTACCCACGTTATCACTTGTGCTTCTGCCTTGAGATACTGCCGAGTTCTGAATCTCCCTCTCTGTACACGAAGGACATGGAAAAACAAATACACCCTCGATAGTGAATGAAATATGTGCTATATTTTCCGGACTATAAAATGCTTTTATAGTCTATTCAACTTGTAAGAGGAATCAATGTGCCATTTAAAAGGCTGTAATAAATGTCAGAAAAAAAAGAAAGAAAAAAAAAACCACCTGTTACACTAATGTACACAAATGATATAGCCTGATTAATGAATTTAGATGTGTAGGCTTTATAGTCCGGTAATTACGGAGTGTATTGTTACTGTACAGGGAGGTATGATTAGATCACCTTGCTCTCTCTCCTCTCTCCTCTGCGTCTCTCTTGGTGTCAGAGATCTCACACTCCGGTTATTAGCTGAGACAAAACACACAATGAAAAGTCTGCTTATACTGTATATGACACCTGACATACATATACATACACACACACACATATACTGTCATATATATATATATATATATATATATATATATATATATATGACAGTATATGTATGTATATATGAAGGATTTGGCTTCATATATACATACATGGTTTCAAATAAAAGCATTTGAATACATTGAAATACAAATGATTTCCTCTTATTTGTTGTGAGTCTTCTCAGTATTTTACTCTTAAAGCCTTTTCTACCGAAGAGAAAAGGAGGGAAGATGTTTGGATGTTGTGTAGCTTATTTAAAGGCTAAAAATCGCCGGGTGATGTGCAGTCGAGTGCAAAGATTTGCATACCATTTGGGCGAAACGGAAAAAGGCAATAAACAAAATTCATATCAGGGGGACATTTAGTGTATTAGGTTCTACAGATGTTACTTTATTATCATAAAATCACGTTTTTAATGTTATCACTCAAAAAAAAAATACAATTAGTTTTTTTAAAAAAAAAATGAAATAATGTATGGAAATATAGGATTAGTAAAATAAATATGGCCTTCTTCAATTTAAAAAAAAAAAAAAAATGTGCCTATATATTGTTTATGTACAAACTGCAAAGTTGAATTTTGGGAGTCAGACAATTCAACTTTAACTTCTTATTCATAGATAAATTGTAAAATATGGGTACACTGACCTTTGTGTGCATTCTGTACTATAGGAATGACTCATTTCTATGAAGGATTAAAGATGATACAATATAGTACATGCATTCACGTGTGTGTGTGTGTGTGTGTGTGTGTGTGTGTGTAATACCTTGTTCTCGCTCCTCTCTGTTGTAGCTCGCTCTCGGTCTTGGGGAGTTTGACCCTCTATCAACTAACACGAGGACAAGACATCTTTGGTAAAACATCTCATCCACATAGAAATCCGCATGTGTCGAACTGTAATAAGTTACACCCTGATATTCATCATGTATGATATTGCTCTCATGGACAAATAAAAGATATTATCACTTTGTGTCGGAGGCAGCATGTCTGGAAGGGGATTATTCCAGGATGAAGTCTGTCTCGTATAGAAATTGGCTTTGGAATGGCTGCTGTTATTTGAAATATTTGGCCACGGTAAAATGCCAAACTAATCCAATCTAATCTAATCTAATTTAATCTGAAAAGGTCGTGTGGACAGCGTGCTAGAATTGATGATGTAAAATGTATAAAATGGTAATTGAGCATCGATGAAAACAGGAACAGCTACATTATGACTACATTTCGAAACATTCTGTCATGACGATATTTTCGGATATGATTAAAAAGTAGATTATTGTGAAATCGATTCATCTTCAGCTAGAGCTTTATCCTGTTCAGGGGGGCGGTGGATCTGGAGAACACTCACTGCAAGGCTCGTACGAGAACTCACAGACAGTAACCCCAGTCAGAGGTTACTTCTGAATATGTTATAGTTATTATTCTAGATACACTTTCTTGTGCACTCTATCTATCTGTCTGTCTAACTGTCTATCTGTCTGTCTAGCTGTCTATCTGTCTGTCTATCTGTCTGTCTATCTGTCTGTCTATCTATCTGTCTGTCGGTCTGTCTATCTATCTATCTGTCTGTCTGTCTGTCTATCTGTCTGTCGGTCTGTCTATCTATCTATCTATCTATCTGTCTGTCTATCTATCTATCTGTCTGTCGGTCTGTCTGTCTATCTATCTGTCTGTCTATCTATCTGTCTGTCTATCTATCTATCTATCTATCTGTCTGTCTATCTATCTATCTATCTGTCTGTCTATCTATCTGTCTGTCTGTCTGTCTGTCTATGATACTTCTGAATATGTTTATTGTTATTATTCTGGATACACTTTCTTGTGCACTCTATCTATCTATCTATCTGTCTGTCTGTCTGTCTGTCTATCTATCTGTCTGTCTGTCTATCTATCTATGATACTTCTGAATATGTTTATTGTTATTATTCTGGATACACTTGCTTGTGCACTCTATCTATCTATCTATCTATCTGTCTGTCTATCTATCTATCTATCTATCTGTCTGTCTATCTATCTATCTATCTATCTATCTATCTAGCTAGCTAGCTAGCTACCCAGCACTAATGTTATGTTATGAGATTAAAATTTTGAATTGGCACATGCCTATATACCCAAGGTGCTCTCGCTCGCTCGCTCTCTCTCTCTCTCTCTCTCTCTCTCTCTCTCTCTCTCTCTCTCACACATACCCTCACAAACTCATGTTGTGGCTAATTTCGCCTCCTAATATTCTGTGGACAGTTTTACAGATGGACAAAGATTTATAATCAGTTCTGATAGTTTTAGATACAGATAGATAAATACTGGTGACGTGCAGGCAGATTTAGAGACAGAGGGTCAGTTTACAACATAGACAGACAGTTTAAGAGGTAGAAATAGAGTTAGAGATAGATTTAGGGACTGTTTAAAACATAGACAGTTTTAGAGACAGACAGATTTGGAATGGATATGTTACTGCAATGTTACCTGGGCCTCGAACACTCACAGAGGGCAGTGGAGGGGGACCTGCTACACACACACACACACACACACACAGAGGCATATGAGATTAACGAGTAAAGCCTGAAAATAAAAAAAAAGAGTAAAATCAGATATTATTACATATACATGTAGATGATACCTTGTGTGCGACTGCTTGATGTTTTGGCTCCGATTCCAGAAAACACTGACGGACACAGAGAGAAAACACGTTTACAGCTTTATATTTAAGTAGTTATATCAACATTAACCCAGAGTTGCATTCTGCTTACTGCACTCATGCTGCTTATTACTCATATTACTGCAGTGTACAACTGGCACACGGTGGCTTAGTGGTTAACACGGTAGCCTCACACCACCAGGGTTGGGGGTTTGATTCCCGGGGGTTTCCTCCAGGTACTCCGGTTTCCTCCCCCAGTCCAAAGACATGCATGGTAGGCTGATTGGCATGTCCAAAGTGTCTGTAGTGTATGAATGTGTATGATTGTGTGCCCTGCGATGGATTGGCACCCCGTCCAGGGTGTACCCCGCCTTGTGCCCCATGCTCCCTGGGATAGGCTCCAGGTTTCCCTGTGACCCTGAAGGATAAGCGGTATAGATGATGGATGGATGGAACTGTCCAACTGTGGATGTTCTGTATCCGTAGTTCCATACTTGCTTTTTTTGCACCATTGATTACACTCATCATGTGAATATAAAGCTATATTTAC
This sequence comes from Ictalurus furcatus, assembly GCF_023375685.1. NCBI lineage: Eukaryota > Metazoa > Chordata > Actinopteri > Siluriformes > Ictaluridae > Ictalurus > Ictalurus furcatus. Next base: position 4,226,131 of record NC_071265.1, on the reverse strand, counting down.
TTTATATCCTATATAGGAGTATACCATTATAAGTTACTTCTGAATATGTTTATGTTTATTGTTATTATTCTGGATACACATGCTTGTGCACTCTATCTATCTATCTATCTATCTATCTATCTATGTCTGTCTATCTATCTATCTATATAGCGGTCTGTCTGTCTGTCTGTCTATATCTCTATCCACCTGTCTTTATTTCTATCTATCTATCTATCTATCCATCTATCTATCTATCTATATAGCAGTCTGTCTGTCTATATCTCTATCCATCTGTCTTTATTTCTATCTATCTATCTATCTATCCATCTATCTATCTATCCATCTATCTATCTATCTATCTATCTGTCTGTATATCTATCTATCTATCTATCTATCTATCTATCTGTCTATCTATCTATCTATCTATCTATCTATCTATCTATCAGTAGTGGACTTTACTCACATTTCAAAATGGCCGGCTTCTGTCCGCTCTGTCGCTCAGTCACTGTGAACGGCGCTGTGTTGAACACTGTAGGAAAACCGATGGCGTTAGGGTTTGCACAGCAGCTTGTAGGCTTGCGTGATTGAGAAAGGAAAGCGTGGCGATAATACATCGCCAAGAACCGTACACTGAACCGTATACCAAATCAACACCTCAGGTGAGATCATCAAGATCAGCTGAGTGTAATACACATACAGCAAAAATGTCCAACAATGAACAGTGGGAGTGATTTAAATGTTGTCTGCCTGGTCAGAAATATTAAGCTCAGTCTCAGTCTGACTATATTTTGTAAAAACAGCTCTTCTCTTCGATAAAGGCACAGATCGAGAGGGGTTCATGGGCATAGAGAGTGAGGTGTTCTGATGCTTTAATACACTTTTACTCCTAGGGCTCCTCTTTCGCTCCAGACCTGCCTGATTCATCCTGATACTCTACTTTTCCTCCATGCATACACTAAATATACACTAAAAAGTCTCACAATTACAAAAAAAGGTTTTAATCTTTTGGACACTGTAGCTTTGTACTTAAATGCTGCTGCTGTAATCATAAAGACTGTCCTGTGCTCTGCTTATCCCAGGACTCTTATTCACAATCTTCTCACACTAAACATCCTTTCAATACACCGAGTACTGTTTGTCTTTAGTCTTCTACAGCTTCGTAATCATTTATGGTATAATCCCACTATCCGGTTTCACCCAGAAGAAACCGGGTTCCATTTTGAGTCTGGTTCATGTTAAGGTTTCTTCCTAGTGTCAGCTCAGGGAGTTTTTTCTTGCCATCTTCCGTTCTGGATTGTTCATTATGGACCTAAATCTGCATCCAGATTTCTGTAATATATCTTTAGATTGTCTATTCCAACACTAAGGGAATATACGGTACATACTATACACATGCTCCAAGTGGCCAGTTTATTACTCATACTGATCGATTAACCAGGAGCAAGTCATTGTGTATCACTAAGGAATTATCTTGTGTTTCATACAAAAACAAAACGTTCTCAATGCACGCAGGATGTGAGCTTGAATTCATGCAGAATAAACAGTATACTGTACGTATCTGTGTGCTTGTGTCTGGGAGTGTTGCTGACCTGTCTTGTTAATTTTGTCCAGCTCTTGGTTGCACGTGTTCTCCACTTTCTCCCTGAGATCCGAAACGATGGTTTGTACAGGATCAAACGAGGCGTCCAGATTGACTGTGAAACCGCCGAGCTCACTGAGCTCCGGAGAGCAAAGACACTGATACGTCTGGTGTGAGCAGAAGGAGAAAAATCAAACAGGAAATGTAGATAAATTATTTAAATGACTTGATAAAACTGCCAAATCTGAACTAAATGAATGATCTGGATCACTGATTGGTATTTTAGTCTAATATTAAACATGAAATTATTATTCTATCAGTTTTGAAAAGATTCATTGCTATTATTATTATTATTACAATTTAAAAAAAACAATGCTTCATCAGTGACATATTATTTGTTAAAATATGACGAAATCGAACCCCTCTGTAGTTTATTTATCCACACTTTCGCAACAACTTGGAAGTCCTCGCCTCCAACTAGTAAAAATCACAGAAAACACCTCCTCAACATGAAATTTCAACTTGGGGTAGTTTTCTCAACTACCACTTCCTCATCTGTTTACAGAGCGACATGAAATCAACATGGCCGCTCACGCTGTGAGCAGTATAAATCCCCTTTCTCTACTTTTAAACGAGCAGGACTGGCTCTAGATCAGTTAATATAAATTCACAGTGCAGTACTTGGTTAAATCTATACCACTGACACAAGTAATGTTATCTGGCTAGCTTGTTGCTAATGCTACCTGATATTACCCGCTGCTGTCACTGTGCTGCAATTTCAACCCCAAATATTGCATGAATGGTTAAAGTTCACTATAGAAAAACAGGCCTGTAACTGGAAAAGTGTGGTTAAAGTAGCTTTTTATCAGCTTTATGTTCTGACAAAGCAAACAGAACACATGCGTTTGTGCAGGCGTCCATGTTATTTAACAATTTAGATGTCAGATCTACCTCGGTGACATCATTACAGGTGTAAACGTGTACTTACAAGGCACCATGAACGCAGCATTAGTTCTGTTGCCTCCGGTCATTTCTGCCTTGTACACCTGAACCTTTCTGACCCCTATGGCTTCCTGTACTCTATACACCCAGTTTGTTATCTTCTTAGCTGCGCATATTCTTTATTTATTCATTGCCTCTTTACTTTTTACTTAAATTTTATTTAAAACATCTTGAAGCTCTCTCCTTCTCTCATCCAGCCAATGAGTGTATGCTATACAGCCATAGAATGGGATCCTGTGACTTTTATTAGCATTTTATTTATATTTCCGTGTAATGCATCCAATGAATGCAGACGCCAGTATTTGAAAGTTGTTTAATTGCGTAGGACTGTCACATTACTGATACTGTCACTTTTTCAGTACTTTTCCCAACACTGTGTAACAGTTAGGATAAAAATAAGTGACCCGAGGTGAAGTGAACCAAGGAGCCAACCCTGGATTTGCCATGTTTTTTTTTTTACACTCCAGGTGTATGTTTGCTTGTGTACCTTGAGAAAGTAGATATTGTCCTGACATGTCACCAGCTCCTTTAAATCAGAGTCTTTCTTCCTCAGCTGACTGATTTCCTTCTCCAGTTTGTCCACCAGCTGCTGGGCCTCGCTGATCTTCTCCTGCCCGCTGGAGCTCATCACCTGCTGGATCAGATCCGCCAGACACTGCACCGAGCGCTGAAGCTCACACAGCACCGTGTCCGTCTCCTCGCTCACTGTGTCGAACGAGCACTACACACACACACACACACATACACACACATACACATATACACATACATATACACACACACACATACACACACACACACACATACATACACACACACACATCACACAGATAAAGGCTTAGATAAACTATTCCATTCATGTCTGACGTAAGCAGCTACTTTAGACGTCTTACACACATTCAGACCTGTTTAACTTGTGTGATGGCTCGAACACTAGCACAGGGTGTGTTTAGGGCGTTCACGGACTGTTAAATACTTTAATCTGTGTTTGAAAAGATGAAAGTGTGTGTTATTGAATTAATGATGGCCACCTTGAGGGTCTCCAGGACTTTCTTCATGTCTTTGAATTCCTTCTCTCTCTCCTGCAGCTTCTGCAGATTCTCCATCTGAACCATCAACAGGGTTTTCTGAGACGGGGAAAAGGCAGTGACGTCTTATTAAACATTTAAAATATGCATCATTTATTGTAAATATACAATATGTAGTTACCCCACAATAATACACTAACACTAACACTCTCTAATAATATTAACACACTTTATAAGACATTCTAACACTCATAACACAGAACCCATGAGACCTCACTAATACCTAACAACAACGAGCAGTACTATCATGACATCAGTGTTAACATGCTTTATAGCACAGTGCTGTTCAATTCTCAACTCTGATTGGTCAGAAGGTGTTGATTAATTTTCTATAACAGCTCCAAATCACAGATTTATATTAGCACGCTCGTTCTATTAATACTTTATCGTTTCTATAGTAACGACCTACACAGGTACTGGTACACTGGGTGCTCAAAACAATCTAACGCTAATAATAAATGGATTAAGGAATGTGTTGTTATTTAACAAATAATAACGTATAAGCATTGTTTAATTAGATGTTTCAAATGCATCTGCAGTAGTGATGGAAATTCCGCCTCTTTTCAGTGAGTCACATCAATCGACTCAGCTCACTCATAAGAGCCGACTCTTTCGGCTCCCAAGTGGCTCAGTGCCAGATTGTTTGTTTTTTGATTCACAATCGGCCTACCAAAGTAGTTAAAAATCTTTCTCTACCTTCTTATTAAAATAACATTATACTTTGCATGTTACTTGTTATAAAATCTTTTTAAATAAATATAAGCAAGAAAGGACCTACATAAAGGAATCTTGCATCAATAGCCTAATATGACTCTGACTCTAAAGTCTGTCCAACAACTCTGGTGTTGATTAAAGGCGTTCGAGAATTATGAATATATTATACAAATTCATTTGGATGTGTTACGGTTCTTTAGATATGCGAGTCGACTCAGAGAGTTCACCTAACTGACTCGGTTGGAAGAGTCGACTCGTTGGAAAACGACACACCAGTCACGCGCAGGGTTTAAACACTTTAAACTCTCCCGCACCTGTTTCTCCGCGCGCTCCGCCTGCGTGGAGACGCTCTCGTGCTCCTTGTGCTGGTTGCTCGTGCACAGCCAGCAGATGTAGATCTGGCACGTGCGGCAGTAGAACTCTTGCAGGTACTTGTGCTCGGGACAGATCTTCTGCGTGAGGTCTCCGGTGGGCCCGATGAGCTCGTGGCTCTTCAGCTTGGCTTGCGTCTCGTGCGGCTTGAGGTGACTCTCGCAGAACGACGCCATGCACGTCAGGCAGGTTTTCACGGCGGCTCTCGGCTCCACGCACCGGTCACACGGCACGCACGAGGCAGGAAGTTGTCTCACGGCGGCTTTGCGGTCGCGCGCTCCCCGCTCGGACGCAGACGCGGCGGCACGGCGCGCGTTACGGATGGACTCGCGCCCTGTCGAGCTGAGGTTGCCCCGGCGGAGCTGCTCCACGGCTTCCGCCAGCATGGTGTTACGGCAGAGCTGAGGACGAGGGTCGAAGTTCTGGCGGCACTCGGGGCAGCTGCACGCGCCGCTCTTTTTGCGCTCCGAGTCCCAGTAGTCGGTGATGCAGTGCATGCAGTAGCTGTGACCGCACGGGATCGTCACGGGCTCGGTGGGCAAGTCGAGGCAAACGGGGCAGTTAAACTGCTCCTCGGTCCACAGATGACCTCTACTCATTTTTACAGAAAAGAAAGAATCGAGCTAATGCATTAAACACACACAAAAAAGTAATACAGTTAATGCACATTAAGCAAATTCAAGCAACTTTACACACACTCTGTGAGGATGTGTGTGATGGGTTGGGGGTGAGTCACTGTCACCTTTCAGGTGTTTAGGGGCGGGGCTTCACTCACAGAGCAGGTTTGAGGAGAAAAACAGGGACCAACATACCTGTCATTCCAGCATCTCTCTCTCTCTCTCTCTCTCTCTCTCTCTCTTTCTCTCTCTCTCTCTCTTCTAGCTTGCCATTTTCCTCCCCCTTTCTATTCATGCTCTCACTCTTCCATTCCTCCACTTCCTCTTTTCTCCCAGCAGCTTGATCTTCACAGCTCCATTCAGGTAGAAGAAATACGCAAGAAGTACTGTATATCTATCACGGCTCGATGTAACCGACCATCTCTCAAGGTACAAGGAAAACATGCTGTCAGAATCTCCTCTGTCCCACACTCAGGTGGTGGAATGAACTTCCCCAGGCTGTCTGAACAGCTGAGTCACTGCCTGTCTCAAACCAAGACTGAAGACCAAGCTCTTCACTAAATTACTACTTCAATCAGCACTAATATAACTTACAGACACCTCTCTAAAAGCTTATTGGAGTTCTTTCATAAAGTCCTCAATCACAAATGCGTACGTTTAAAATTCTGTTGAAATGCTAATTGCATCTTTTTCGCAACCAATGATTTAATCAAATATTGCTATTCGACAGATGTTAGCTGTCGTTCCGTTGATTTGATCGCCTTTCTAGATGTTGTGCAATCGCAGGAAAGTAAAAACACTGACTTGATTTAAAGCCATAGAGTTATTATTGAACCTAGTGGTCAAACGTGGGAACTGCAACAGACCCACTGGGGCAGGATTCACTCTGCTCCATGCTCCGGGAAGAAGCAGAAGACCTAACAGTTAAAGTGGTTGCCAGATTGGGCTAGTTTAAAAATACGCAACAGTTTTATAGGAAGTAATTGAAATGTTTTCTAATAAAATGATATACAGAACCATTACTGTTGTAAGTTGTAATGTAAATATTGGGCAAGGGAACAGTGAATCACGAAGTGGATAATATTTGTACGTCAAAAATCCATGTGCAGCACGGTGGCCTTGTTACCCATGCAAGGGCTGCGGAAAAAAAGAAAAAGTTGCACCATTTTTCAGTGCCTGGATAATTTCTTTTGTGCTAGTTTCAAGTCTTTTGTATGTTTTTTTGGGATGGAAGTCTTGCTGAAACCTGGCAACCCTTTTCTGTGTTCGTCTTACACATGGGAATCACACCTACTGTATCAAGCACAATTAAAACAAAGGTACATCTAAAACCATTTAAAGTGACTGTCTGCTAGATGACTGTACTGTATGTCTAGGGCGGGCATACTCAAAAAATTCACTAGACACTAGCCTATAGCATAAATCAGCTGTGATAGCTTCTCAGCATATTAATGTTGTCCTTCCCCACCAAACCACCTGATGTTATCTGCTAAAGACTTACATTCCTCACCCTCGTACCTTCATACGTTATTGTCAACAAAGAAGAAGTTTGACCAGGAAGCACTGGTAAAACTTTCTCTTTTATTAGCAAACTCACACTTACAGCACAAACACAGCCTTGCTGGTTAGCTACAGAACTGCTACGATAGGGATAACTGGTGTTGGATAGTACACAGAACAAAGTCAAGAATAACATTCCAGCGACACACTAACACGGACAAACCATAAACACATTTCTCTTACAACAATAAACACTTATTCTTATCAAACAAATCCTCAAGCACCACAGTAGCAGTCAAGCTGCTTTAATAATAATAAATGCTACAATACTCCTTATTAACGTGACAGTACTTTTGCTAAAAATACTGCATATTAGTTGCTGAATAAAGTGAATTTTAAGCTATGACCAAGGGGTTAAGAAAGTTAAAAGAAATCCCTGGTTTAAACATTGGATGTTCAAGGTCAGTTAGTTAAAATGCTTGTATGACGCCAAACCTGTATAATAAACAGCTTGAAAACACAAAAAGATGAATTCACTGAGCAGGCCCACCCTGACTATCCTGGTAAGTGTGGTCTAATACTTTAATGAACACACTTGATTGGCAGCCCTTTGTCAGACTCAGCCTGCCATGCTAATCGGAACGAACCCACAGCCGACTGATTTAAGAATACATGTGAAGCCACAGCCTCCAGTCAAATTTCATTAAAATGCGTGGATGAAATGTTTATATAGCTAGTGCATGTAGAAATATGTTGATATTATTCATCACGCTTGGTGAGTGACAATATTTTAGTGAATCAGATTGTCATTATCAATAGCAAAATATCAGTAACAAATCAAATCAAAGTAATCAAATAAAAAAAAGAAGTTTTGTCCTATCGTGCAGATTAGCACGTGGGCACAATCTATGGACTTGGAGCTTTCTAAATATTAAGCCGAAACAGGAATTTTGGTCCAAATTGCAAAATGCTGTGCTATACCACCAGTATGAGTGTCTTCACTGCATCTTTCAAGAATATTTAGTGTTTCTCCATGTGTACGGTCAGTGCTCCAAATATTCTTTTAAGAAGAAGAAGAAGGAATTGAAGAAGTTCGAATCCCAACGATGCTACAGCCAAGAGTACAAAATCAGACATTTGGACTTTCTGGGTGGGAGGGGTCTCATGCTGTCTCTCTCTCGTCAATCACAGTGACACTAACCTACTGTGAGCATCTGTGAGCTCATGTATGCTGAAGAGGTCAGATAGAGTTTTTCTCCAAGTGTGTTACACTGCCATGTGATGCAACAGGAGCAGCAGTTTCAAAATATGTAGTTGATGGCTTCACCTGTCTCAGAGGAAGTCTCTGTAAGATTTTGCTCTTCCTGGTTGGTAGCTGTCACATGACAGGGGAGAGAACTGTCCACGTCCAAATTAGGAACGGGGAAAAAGAAGAAGAAATGTATAAACAAAGTAGGAAAGTTCTAGCACCACATGGTTGGAGTCCTAATGATTAGAAACTAGACACATGAATTAACATGGCTGACTGTATCAAACTCAGAAGAGACCTCTTCCTTCTTAAAGAGAATCTGTGGCTCTGCATCATTAGAGCTGGTGGCCCTGGAGTGAAAACTCACTGCTGCGTAAGTCGGACCGTCATCAGATTTCTCAGCCGAGAGACGTGTGGGTAACTGAGCTGTGGAGTAGATGTCCCGATCAGAGGGGATTGTGGGTCGTTGAGCAGTAGAATAAACAGTAGAATCATAGGGGCTTGTGGGTAACTCTGTGTTTGAATAAACAGTTTGAGGATCAGAGAGGATTGTGGGTAGTTGAGCAGTAGAGTAAATTGTGGAAGATTCAGCGTCTGAGGCAGGAAGTCGTCTGGTGTCTTTAATCTCTTCGTAGTAACAGTCATCAAGAGGAACCTGAGAGCAAAGAGAAACAGAAACAAAATGTGTAGAAATGCTTTCATCCTTTTTTTTTCATGAAGCAATAAGTTTTGGTACTGAACACACACACACACACACACACACACACACACACACAATGATAAAGACAGCTACCCCTTGGTTGTTTCCTGAGCCTTGGACAGAACTCCTGCCAGTAGAAGCTGTACCTCCTGAAAGAAGCAGTAGTCAGTAGTTATTAGTACTATTGTTATATTCAGTTTTGGAGTTATAATGGGCAGGGGGGTATTCCACTAAGCGAGCTAACTAAACAAGGCGTACTTATTTCAAGCTCAGCTAGCTTCTGTCAATTTCAGTTCCACAAATGGTTGGTGAATTGTATTGGCCTAGCACGGTGCTTTCACTGTTCTGCTGTAGTGCAGTAAGAACACAGAAAGTATACATAATGGTTCTGTATTATGAAACAGCATTTTTGTCTCATAAATCTATGAATAAATATAAATATAATATGAGATTATATATCCATCCATCTTCTATACCACTTATCCTTTTCAGGGTCACGGGGGAACCTGGAGCCTATCCCAGGGAGCATGGGGCACAAGACGGGGTACACCCTGGACAGGGTGCCAATCCATCGCAGGGCACAATCACATACACACTCACACACCCATTCATACACTACGGACACTTTAGACACGCCAATCAGCCTACCATGCATGTCTTTGGACTGGGGGAGGAAACTGGAGTACCCGGAGGAAACCCCCGCAGCACGGGGAGAACATGCAAACTCCGCACACACAGGACCACGGCGGGAATCAAACCCCCGACCCTGAAGGTGTGAGGCAAACGTGCTAACCACTAAGCCACTTATTATTATTATTATTATTATTATTATTATTATTATTATTATTATTATTATTCTTCGCATTTCAATGACAGGATTTTCAAAAATCTTCTCCAAATCCACCATCAACATATTTTAATATTGTAAAGACAGTAGACTCAGTAAAATTGAGAACATATTAAGATGTTGGTCTGAGTAACATTCTATCATTCATTTCTTACAGCAATAACAATAACAGGATTTAATAAAATATTCAATATGTTCCAAATTCAGAAGCAATCTTTTATACATGTAATTTAACACAGAATAAAAACACTGACATCCGTCTCTAAAATGATATAAACCCAGTGCACTAAGTAAATATTTGGCATTAAATGAATCCAGTTACCTCAGTTATGTGATTTTGTCATCGCCTAGTATTTGTAGATTTTACCTGAGATATAAGTATGTGTTAACTGTGTTCATTTTGACTGTAAAACCAATTACAATAGTCTTTTCTATTATTTTTATGTTCTATTAATCTCGATAGTGTGCAGTTCATTGCCTCTCTGTTTCTCACTGGCACTGCTTCTCCTACTAAACATGTCATAATCCTGTTTTTGACCAATGAATGAGGTTAATAGTAAACATACACACTCTGCGCTCAGCTGTACACTGGAACTTTTAAAAGCACGCATTGCTGTAACCTTTATGATGATTAAATAGTAAATTGTTTCCTTAGTAGATTAGTAGATTCAGTAACTTCAGTAATTGCTTTATTCTGGCCAGGGTTGTGGCAGAGCAGGGACTTATTCAGGGCACCACACATTCAGCACACACACACACACACACACACTCATTCACGCACTCTGAGAAGAAACCAGAGAACCTAGAGGGATCTCATACAAACACAGCAAGAACATGCACAAGAACTCATTGTTCGTTCATTCATTCATCATTTTACAATTCATGAATGTGTTAAACATTTTAGCATGTGTTTTGTGTGTGTGTGTGTGTGTGTGTGTGTGTGTGTGTGTGTGCATACTGCATCTCTTTTGTAGAGTCAAAGTAAGGAATGAGATTGCAATCAGAAGCAGCAGCAGAATTACAGACACAGTGATCACAGTGGAAGCTGGAAATCCTGGAAGAGAAACAAACAGACAGTCACTTTAACCTACATGCTGATCATTCATAAGGGATCAGATTCATCGAAGTCATGTAGTTAGACTCTGGGGGTGATGAGGATCTGAGCAGAATCACCTGCTGGAGGAGAAGCTGGAGTAGACTGAGATTTGTGTTTATTTGTGAGAAGTAGCGGTGTGGATGATGGTGATGATGATGATGACCTTGACAACGATGATGGTGATGATGGTGGTGGTGATGATGATGAAGGTTGTGTTGGTTTCGAGGTTGAAACTGGGACACGTGGATCTAAAGCAGTGAAAAGTTTAGTTAGATAATGAAAGACATTAAGTGAGTGAAACTAGTAAATGACTGATAGCAGCACAGATGCAACACGATACAGTGTACATTCTCTATGTGTGGAACTTCAGAAATACTGACTGCTGTTAGTTGAGAAAATCAAAAGTTATAGACTGCTGTGAGAAATTGCAGCGTTGCTATTTATACATGTGATAAATCACAGGAAGTGCAGTGAAGCAAAAAGACACACGTGCACAGGAAGAACAGAGAACAGACTCTGAGCCTAATAAAAATCTGCTCATCACATCATTTAGTCTGAAAGGACAGAAGTCAGAAGGTTAAGAGATAATATCAGCTGGATCACTTCAATTCCATGTGGTAACAAGTTTCTTTATAAAAATGAATTCTCAGTTTGTACTGCCATTATTGTTATATTCACTGCCAGTAATATCACAGGCTAGTGTAGGTTAGGATGTGCACTGATTCTAAGCTTCACACAAAGCCTCTGGAACGTCAGAATAGTTAATGCAGTGTGTCTCCATGTCTCTACAAACTCACCAGTAACTGTCAGGTCGATCTGTGTGAAATAAACCTTGTATCCATGATCAGATGTCCAGGCTGCTTCAGCTCCACACCAGTATTCACCAGAGTCCCGCTCAGTTACATTTCTAATACTCACAGTCAACATTTGTGTTTCTCTGTCATCATACAGGGAGAATTTCCCCTCATTTACATATTTTCTGCTTTCTTTAACAGATTCTTTATAAGAACAAGCAGCACGTTGCAGCCTCGTCTTGCAGAGAAACTTGGGGTCACTCCTGAGGGATTGTGGGTATTTACAGCTGATATTCAAATCTCCTCCTACATGGACAGTCTTACTGATGGACTTCTCATAGAACAGATCTGCAAATCACAACCAATCAGATCAGTTTATATGTGTATATGTGTCCTAGCTCTGATTAACAACACTTAGACAGTTATACAGTAAATTTACATATAAATCTGATGTTTCTTCTGATAAAACACATAATTAAAGATCCTCATCTTCTGTTACTTTCAGCTTCACTACAGTGTAGATCTGTATTTCATCAGACACAACAACAGCACACGCGTATGTTCCCGTGTCCTCCGTAATCAGCTCTCTGATAAACACACTGAAGAATCCTGCACTTCTGCTGTCCTGAATTGAGAATCTGCCATCATGTGACCATTCACTGTGTAGTTTTGTTGTTATTGGATTAAAACACCACTGATGTGATCCCATCTTACAGAAGTATTTGGGTTTGTCTTTATATTCATCCTCATATCTGCACTTGATGTTGATTCGTCCCCCTGCATATGCACTCACTTCTCTAGAGACGGAGCCCCCTGTTAAAAGCAAGTTCAATCCTGCTCAATTAATTAAAACTGGAAGCAGTTAGTAAACTTTATGCTGCAATTCAAGTGAAAAAAAAAACCTTTTCTTTCAAGATGATGTCTCACAGGCAAATTCATGACTATGCACATGATTTAATTTGTCTGAAAATTTACTATGGTTCAGGTTATGATTGACAGTCAAAATCAGGAAGCTCATGGTAAAAAAATAAATAAAAATGGCGGGTGAAGTGTCAGGCAAACAGAACAGCACCGGGCAATCAGAAACAAAATGAAGTGTGTAAGCAAAAAGTCAAAAACCAGAAATAATGAGCAATGAAATCATGCTCAGAAACACACACGGTAGTGAAGATAATTTGAATAAATAATGAAGTAAAATTAATACAAGGAAGTAAATGAAGGAAGCAGGAAGTTCAATAGTTTGCAGGTCAGTTTGAATTCAATTTGATATTTTAAATCTAGTGAAGAAATAAAGTTCAAATGTACAGATTGATTGGTTTCTCAGCCTGGAAAAGGTGAAAAATTAAATCATTATCTCAATATTTGAATGAAAATATAAAGAGCAAAAATATGAAAAATATGTTAAAATGATACATAAGTATAGAAATGAAGTATGATTACTTTGTATTTTGTCTGCTAATGACACTAGAGCTTTGTGAAGATAAACAGAAGGCAGCGGTGGGAGACTCACCTTCCTTCACCTTCAGTTCCACCGGTGTGTAAAGGTCTATTCCCAATTTATCAGCTCCACAGTAGTACGTCCCAGTGTCCTCTACAGTGAGCTCTCTGATCTTCACACTGAACTCTGCTGATTTGGTGTCATCAAACAGTGAGAATCTTCCTGAATTTATCCACTCGTTTTTAGCTCCTGTCTTTATTTGGTCAGAACAGGATAGCCATGAACGCTTACAGAAATATTTTTGGTTTTCTCTGTATTCTGTAGTATACTTGCACTTGATAAGGACTCCTCCTCCTGAATATCCTGTTACTTCCTTGGAGGCTCCTCCATCTAACAAAACACCAAATATCCATCTGAGCAAAACCTTCCTTCATGTAACACTGCTGCTGATAGTGAGGATTATTCTGAAGTGCACTTCTTTACCTGAGATCAGACAGAGGGTGAAGATGAGGAGGATCTTCATCCTGAGTTCACACTCCCAGATCTCCACACCAACTCCACTTCAGAAAGATATTAAAGCTCCTGTTGTGTTACACACTGTTACTGTCTGTCCTGCTCTGTGAATGTGCTGTGTGTCTTCATCTGTGTTTTAAGCTGAAAGTGATGCAGTAACCACTTCCCCTTCTGTCAGAGTAAGAAACAGCTGCAAACCTCATTCTATGGGGTCTACCGTAGGCCTGCGCAAGGACCCCTCTTTAGACCTGCGGTTACAGGACTCTGCACTTCCTTGATCAAATGCTAGGTGGAAATCAGCTTTAGGGCTGTGAAGCAAATAAGAACCATGCTGATTATTTTTTTTTCAACTAGCTGATACAGATCATTTTTACAAATCCGCTAGCTGGCTGAAAGGATAATGTTGGGTGTAACAAGCCAGCGCTATGTAATTCATATTTAATTAACTAACTTGTCTTTTTATTTTTGTCATTCTTATTATATCTTAGGCTTTTATTTTGTGCAAACAATAAGTCATTACCAGTGTGTAGATAATTTCACTCAGCTAGTGCACAAGAGCATAACCAGAGGTGTAAAAAGTGCATAAAAACTGCAATTATGTGACATTATGACGTAATGTGTCAGAATCTTATTCAGTTTAAAGCACGGAGCCAAAAATATACTGGAGTTATATTAAAAAGGTATTTAGACTGGGTGGCACGACGGTTTAGTGGTCAGCACATTTGCGTCACATTTCCAGGGTTGGGGGTTCGATTCCTGCCTCCGCCCTGCGTGCAGAGAGTTTGCATGTTCTCCCTGTGCTTTTAGGGTTTCCTCCAGGTACTCCGGTTTCCTACCCCTATCCAATGATGTGTTGTAGTCTATATGGCATTTCCAAACTATCCATAGTGTATAAATTGTTGTGTGTTTGTGCCCTGCAATGGTTTGGGTCCCCTCGCCTTGTCCCCTGGGATATAGGCTCCATACTCTCCCGTGACCCTGTATAAGATAAGCAGTATAGAAAATGGATGGATGGATGGATGGATGGATAGAGGTATTTAGCTTTAAACAGTCTTGGAAATGTAAAACGTAGGCCTAAATGTTTTGGCGTGGAATTAATGGGTGATATCGGTCCTCACACAGAGATGAATTGCTTTAGTAGGTTGCTTCATTTTACACTGATGTCAGTTTGGGTTTGGTTTGGCAGACTATTCTCAGCCCAGCAGTGACACCGAGTTGTTTTTGCATGCACACACACGCACACGCCACAAACTAATACCTGCTCAGTGGTGGTCCTGTGATGGTCCTGACCACTGATGAACAAGCTTAAGGAGGACTAACAAATCATGCCGAGAAACAGATCTATAATTTCAGAAGTACAGAATGCATCTCTATGGAAAGTAAACACGATAAAATGGACAATGATTGCAGACACAAGGTAGGTGTACCTAATTACCTGTAAGTATATCATTTTTTGCATGCAATGTCAGATATTCGATTTGATTTGAAACCATATCAGCACACGTTCTTCAGCCGATGTACTTGTATGCGGATAAGCAAAACGATTTCATTTACACTTGTCTTGAATGTGGTCAAAGAACATCCCAGACAACTCGGAATGAGGTTTGAGTGATCCAATCATAATCCAATCAGCATGAGTATCGAGTCCATTTACACTGGCATTTGATGCACTCAGGTGAAACCCAGTCATGATCTGATCACTGAAAACGCACATTAATTCAGGGACACTTTTCATCTGCCAGTTATTAGGCTCACAGATAACTCGGGTTTGCTGGTGTACGTAATCATATTTGCTGTCAGAGATATGAAACTGAAACTTCTCATCGAGTCCCAGTGTTTGTGGGGTTAAATAAATGAAATGACCAGCTAAATGAATACTATTTATAATCCCACTATCCGGTGTCCCTTTTCGAGTGTGTTTTCTTTCTCATGTCGTTTCAGGGAGTTTTTTCATCACGACTGTGACCTTTGACCTCTTGTATATGGCTCTAAATCTATGGATTTATGTAATTGTGCTTTTTGGCAATGTTTATAATTAAAAACAGTATACAATTAAAAAGTCAATGTAGATGTAGTGTATGGCATTTGGCAGAAGCCCTTATCCAGAGCAACAAACAGAAGTGCTTTGAAGTTTCTATCAATAAATACATCCTGATACTGGTTCACTAGGTCACGGAATAAAAACACTTTGAACTACAGAAAGTTTCAGAGTTATATTTATTGTAATAATTTAGCAAATAAAATAAAAAAGTCATGAAAAGCAACATTATATCAGTACACGTATAAATTATTTAAAAAATTAAATGAAAAGACTAAATGAATAAGAAACTGAACCACAATCTGCAACTATTAGAGAAGACAATACAAGATTCTTTCAAAGCACTGATCTCACACCATTTCTTTTACAAAACTGGACACGTTTTGTTTTAGGCCACTCCGGCCAGCCCACGTCACGAAGACGAGTCCATGGAGGCGGATACAAATGCAAAACAACCAAAACAACCAGAAAGTAAACACTACTTAAACTATCAAAAAGACTATGCCTAGTACAAACATCAAATGGAACTAACAAAACTTAACATAACATGAACATAATGCTCCAGCAAACAAAGTGAGAACACAAGGAGCTTAAATAGAACAACTAATCAAGAAATAACAAACAGGTGGGCATGACTGAGACAGGAAATCAGTGAGACAATAGAACAAGAAGTCAGGGTGCCCTCTAGTGGCCCAAGGTGGAATTTCCCTTGTGGACCATGACAGCCCAAGTTTTCTAGTTTCCTTGAACTAAGGAAATCCATTGAAGTAAGTGGACCACTCATGAAATTTGTGAACAGATTGCTGCGCACTGGATTCTGAATGACATCACGCCAAATTTAGATCCCATGTAACACAACAAAATATTCCACAACACACAGTCTAGTTAGTTTGATGGACTGATGTGTACAAGGCCTGTGATGTTTCGGGCTCAGTGTGCACACTAATCACGACGGATTTTGCCAAGGCATTTGATGCTGTAGATCACACAGTGACAGTACAAGGCCTCCTCGATCGTGCAGTGAGACCGGACCTAATCTCTTGAATTTGCAGCTTCACGACTGTCCATCGCCAAAAAGTGCATCATCAGGGATATCTCTCTGATTGGGAATATCAAACATGTGGAGTTGCACAGGGATTCGTACTAGGGCTTATAGTCTTCTTAACGCTGATTAACAGTGCTCTCCTGGATGGAACAGATTACTGGAAATATGTGGATGATATGACATTGGCCCAGATGTGGACACCCCAACTACCCTGTACCCTCTGGACAGACCCTGAATGGTCTTAACAACTGGGTAGAGGAACATAAAATGAAACTCAACTCAAGGAAATGTAAAGTTTTACGTTACCAGCATGAGACATAGACCGGCCAGGCCGAGCCTCTCCACTGATCAGAACATATTGGACGTTTGTGACATAGTCAAAGTCCTGGGGGTTATCATCCAGGGTAACTTGAGATGGGACAGTCAGGAGGACCACATGTTGACCTCAGCCAACAGGAAGCTTGAGGAAGAGGAACAACAGGAAGACGTGCAGAAAAGGGCTTGTAAAATCATACTTGGTCAGAGGTTCCTGTTCTCACTGCTCTTACCGCACTTTGGCGGTGTTCACACTACATGACTTTCACACACAGAATAGCTGACACATGGCTGACACTGAAACTACATGACTTGACTCACTTGCAGTCAGTTGGTCAGCATTGTACAAGCACCAAAATGAGATACTGACTGGATTATTGGGGATAAAATTGTGTAGAATCTATACTTTAGGGGAAAAGGGCCCTAAGATTCACACATCGTGAACAATAGCTCAGAACTGAAGTAGGTACTTATGGCTTTGGGCTTTCTAATGATGATGAGAAACAAGAATTTTCAGCCAATTGTGGTGCTATCTCACCACTATAACATCTGATACAGATATCTTCAGTGCATCTGTTCAGGCACATTACTGGATTTTGCTTCAGATATTGTTTTGGGCTCAAGCTGTGGAGGGGAAGAAGAGGAAGAAGAAGAAGAAAAAGAAGAAGAAGAGGAAGAAGAATCTAAACAAAGCGGTAGAGTTCCAGTGCCACATGGTTGGAGTCCTAATGATGAGACACTAGCCTCATGAAGTAACATGACTGACTGTATCATAATCACACGAGACCTCTTCCTTCTTAAAGAGAATCTGTGGAACTGCATCATTAGAGCTGGTGGCCCTGGAGTGAAAACTCACTGCTACGTAAGTCAGACCTTCATCAGATTTCTCAGCCAAGAGACGTGTGGGTAACTGAGCTGTGGAGCAGATGTCCCGATCAGAGGGGATTATGGGTAGTTGTGCAGTAGAATAAACAGCAGAATCACAGAGGATTGTGGGTAACTCTGTGTTTGAATAAACAGGTTGAGGATCAGAGAGGATTGTGGGTAGTTGTGCAGTAGAGCAAACTGAAGAAGATCCAGCGTCTGAGGCAGGAAGTCGTCTGGTGTCTTTAATCTCCTCATAGAAACAGATATCAGGAGGAACCTGAGAGCAAAGAGAAATGGAAACAATATAAAAATATAAATGATTTCATCCTTTTTTTTTATTATTATTGCAAAAGACAATAGGTTTTGTACTGAACACACACTGATGAAGACAATTACCCCTTGGTGATTTCCTGAGGTTTGGACAGAACTCCTGCCAGTAGAAGCTGTACCTCCTGATAACAGAAGTCAAGTAATCAGTAAATCTTATGAATGCTGTTATTTTTAGTTTTAGATTTAGTTTAGTTTTGGAATCAGTCATGAATTCATTTCCAGTAAATGCTTTACATTAGTCCATTACAGGACATCACACATCCACCTACCAGCATGTTTTTGTGAGGTCAGATATGCAAAACAGGAACCCAAGCTCAGGACTGAATTCTGGACACTGGAGCTGTGAGACAGCAACGCTACCTGCTGCACCACTGTACCACCGATCATCAACCCGTCACACCAAATTAAACCTGTTACACACTGATAATGTGTTGTGTTTGTGTTTGGGTACCTTGCATCTTCTGTCTTTTTTGTAGAATCACAAAGAGGAATGAGATTGCAATCAGAAGCAGCAGCAGAATTACAGACACAGTGATCACAGTGGAAACTGGAAATCCTGGAAGAGAAACAAACAGACAGTCACTTTAACCTACATGCTGATCATTCATAAGGGATCAGATTCATCAAAGTCATGTAGTTAGACTCTGGGGGTGATGAGGATCTGAGCAGAATCACCTGCTGGAGGAGAAGCTGGAGTAGGCTCAGAAGAGGATGATGATGATGGTGATGATGATGATGAGGATGATGATGATGATGATGAAGGTTGTGTTGATATCGAGGTTGAAACTGGGACATGTGGATCTAAAGCAGTGAAAAGTTTAGTTCGATAATGAAAGACATTAAGTGAGTGAATCTAGTAAATGACTGATAGCAGCACAGATGCAACACAATACAGTGTACATTCTCTATGTGTGGAACTTCAGAAATACTGACTGAGACAACGTGTCTCCATGTCTCTACAAACTCACCAGTAACTGTCAGGTTGATCTGTGTGAAATAAACCTTGTATCCATGATCAGATGTCCAGGCTGCTTCAGCTCCACACCAGTATTCACCAGAGTCCTGCTCAGTTACATTTCTAATACTCACAGTCAACATTTGTGTTTCTCTGTCATCATACAGGGAGAATTTCCCCATATTTACATATTTTCTGCTTTCTTTAACAGATTCTTTATAAGAACAAGCAACACGTTGCAGCCTCGTCTTGCAGAGAAACTTGGGGTCACTCCTGAGGGATTGTGGGTATTTACAGCTGATATTCAAATCTCCTCCTACATGGACAGTCTTACTGATGGACTTCTCATAGGACAGATCTGCAAATCACAACCAATCAGATCAGTTTATATGTGTATATGTGTCCTAGCTCTGATTAACAACACTTAGACAGTTATACAGTAAATTTACATATAAATCTGATGTTTCTTCTGATAAAACACATAATTAAAGATCCTCATCTTCTGTTACTTTCAGCTTCACTACAGTGTAGATCTGTATTTCATCAGACACAACAACAGCACATGCGTATGTTCCAGTGTCCTCCGTAATCAGCTCTCTGATAAACACACTGAAGAATCCTGCACTTCTGCTGTCCTGAATTGAGAATCTGCCATCATGTGACCATTCACTGTTTAGTTTTGTTGTTATTCGATTAAAACACCACTGATGTGATCCCATCTTACAGAAAGATTTGGGTTTGTCTTTATATTCATCCTCATATCTGCA
This sequence comes from Ictalurus furcatus, assembly GCF_023375685.1. Classification (NCBI taxonomy): domain Eukaryota; kingdom Metazoa; phylum Chordata; class Actinopteri; order Siluriformes; family Ictaluridae; genus Ictalurus; species Ictalurus furcatus. Next base: position 4,206,326 of record NC_071265.1, on the reverse strand, counting down.
CTTGATGTTGATTCCTCCCCCTGCATATGCACTCACTTCTCTAGAGACCAAGCCCCCTGGTAAAAGCAAGTTCAATCCTGCTCAATTAATTAAAACTGGAAGCAGTTAACATAACGTTAGCTCACTTATTATCAAACATGGCTGATTTTATTATTCACACACAGCGATTAGCGTAACGTTAGCTCGCTAACTATCAAACACGGCTAATTTTATTATTTACACAGCGATTAGCATAACGTTAGCTCACTTACTATCAAACATGGCTAATTTTATTATTCACACACAGCGGTTAGCGTAACGTTAGCTCGCTTACTATCAAACACGGCTGATTTTATTATTCACACACAGCGGTTAGCGTAACGTTAGCTCGTTTATTATCAAACACAGCTAATTTTATTATTTACACACAGCGGTTAGCGTAACGTTAGCTCGCTTACTATGAAACACGGCTAATTTTATTATTCACACAGCGGTTAGCGTAATGTTAGCTGGCTTACTATCAAACACGGCTAATTTTATTATTCACACAGCGGTTAGCGTAATGTTAGCTCGCTTACTATCAAACACGACTAATTTTATTATTTACACAGCGATTAGCGTAACGTTAGCTCGCTTACTATCAAACACGACTAATTTTATTATTTACACAGCGATTAGCATAACGTTAGCTCGCTTACTATCAAACACGACTAATTTTATTATTTACACAGCGGTTAGCATAACGTTAGCTCGCTTACTATCAAACACGGCTAATTTTATTATTCACACAGCGGTTAGCGTAATGTTAGCTGGCTTACTATCAAACACGGCTAATTTTATTATTTACACAGCGGTTAGCGTAACGCTAGCTCGCTTACTATCAAACATGGCTGATTTTATTATTCACACACAGCGGTTAGCGTAACGCTAGCTCGCTTACTATCAAACACGGCTAATTTTATTATTCACACAGCGGTTAGCGTAATGTTAGCTGGCTTACTATCAAACACGGCTAATTTTATTATTTACACAGCGGTTAGCGTAACGCTAGCTCGCTTACTATCAAACATGGCTGATTTTATTATTCACACACAGCGGTTAGCAGAACGCTAGCTCGCTTACTATCAAACACGGCTAATTTTATTATTCACACAGCGGTTAGCGTAATGTTAGCTCGCTTACTATCAAACACGGCTAATTTTATTATTCACGCACAGCGGTTAGCGTAATGTTAGCTCGCTTACTATCAAACACGACTAATTTTATTATTTACACAGCGATTAGCGTAACGTTAGCTCGCTTACTATCAAACACGACTAATTTTATTATTTACACAGCGATTAGCATAACGTTAGCTCGCTTACTATCAAACACGACTAATTTTATTATTTACACAGCGGTTAGCATAACGTTAGCTCGCTTACTATCAAACACGGCTAATTTTATTATTCACACAGCGGTTAGCGTAATGTTAGCTGGCTTACTATCAAACACGGCTAATTTTATTATTTACACAGCGGTTAGCGTAACGCTAGCTCGCTTACTATCAAACATGGCTGATTTTATTATTCACACACAGCGGTTAGCGTAACGCTAGCTCGCTTACTATCAAACACGGCTAATTTTATTATTCACACAGCGGTTAGCGTAATGTTAGCTGGCTTACTATCAAACACGGCTAATTTTATTATTTACACAGCGGTTAGCGTAACGCTAGCTCGCTTACTATCAAACATGGCTGATTTTATTATTCACACACAGCGGTTAGCAGAACGCTAGCTCGCTTACTATCAAACACGGCTAATTTTATTATTCACACAGCGGTTAGCGTAATGTTAGCTCGCTTACTATCAAACACGGCTAATTTTATTATTCACGCACAGCGGTTAGCGTAATGTTAGCTCGCTTACTATCAAACACGACTAATTTTATTATTTACACAGCGATTAGCATAACGTTAGCTCGCTTACTATCAAACACGACTAATTTTATTATTTACACAGCGGTTAGCATAACGTTAGCTCGCTTACTATCAAACATGGCTAATTTTATAATTTACACACAGCGGTTAGCGTAACATTAGCTCACTTACTATCAAACAAGGCAAATTTTTTTATTAACACAGCGGTTAGCATAACGTTAGCTCGCTTACTATCAAACACGACTAATTTTATTATTCACGCACAGCAGTTATCTGAGTGCTGTGACTAACATTACTGAAACACTGATTAATTCCAACACTACCAGCGTTAACATTGCTGCTTGCAGTGAAAGTAAGTTAGCTAACACTAGCTAGCTAGTTATGAGTAACTGACTCCGCCCACAGCCAGGAGACAGAAATCCAACCACATTTCCTCAGTGTTCATTTAAATTCAGGTCTTTTTATCATGAGCTCTGTTTATTTCTCCATTAAACTGTAACTGTAATGTATGAAGATCAGGTAAGACTTATATGCAGTCATTATTGTGTAGAAATTAAAAATTGTGATATTCATACAAATTGGTTTGGATTTCAGAAGCTAATTTAAATATAAAAAGTTAAAATGCACAAAAATGTGATTGGTTTCTCGGCCATGCAAAAGTAATGGACACTCAAATCGTGATATTTGAAAGTTTTAGTAAATTTTTCACTTGAAAGGTCTGAATAAATATCTCCTACTCACCTTCCTTCACCTTCAGTTCCACAGGTGTGTAAATGTCTTTCCATAAATCTTTATTAACTGCACACTGGTACGTCCCAGTGTCCTCTACAGTGAGCTCTCTGATCTTCACACTGAACTCTGCTGATTTGGTGTCATCAAACAGTGAGAATCTTCCTGAATTTATCCACTCGTTTTTAGCTCCTGTCTTTATTTGGTCAGAACAGCCTGGTACTGAACCCTTACAGAAATATTTTTGGTTTTCTCTGTATTCTGTAGTATACTTGCACTTGATAAGGACTCCTCCTCCTGAATATCCTGTTACTTCCTTGGAGGCTCCTCCATCTAACAAAACACCAAACATCCATCTGAGCAAAACCTTCCTTCATGTAACACTGCTGCTGATAGTGAGGATTATTCTGAAGTGCATTTCTTTACCTGAGATCAGACAGAGGGTGAAGATGAGGAGGATCTTCATCCTGAGTTCACACTCCCAGATCTCCACACCAACTCCACTTCAGAAAGATATTAACGCTCCTGTCGTGTTACACACTGTTACTGTCTCTGTCCCGCTCTGTGAATGTGCTGTGTGTCTTCATCTGTGCCTTAAGCAGAAACTCACAGCACACCCATTTCCCCTTCTAGAAGTGTGAGAAAGAGCTCTACAGGAAGTGTGTGTGTGAATAATGTGTGAACTACATGCCTCTGATCAGTTACAGTGTATAAACTATCATATGAAGGTGTGAGAGTGTTTAATATTAACATTCTGCATCTGAGCATCTTTCTCCATGGGAGTTATTTCTCCACTCAGTGCTCCAGTATTAACTTTACTGAGGATATTTATTATTCCATGTCAGTGTGTACTGCTCTACTGCCAGAAGGCCTCTACTGCCCTCTACAGCACAAGGTGTGTAACAGAGGGAGAAAGATACAGTTAAAACTGAACACTACAGAATTCACCATGGAGGGTTAAAAATGTAAATAATGAGAGAGCAGGACTTTGTCTGAATTGTAGAAGTTTCTGGTGCTGCTTCTATGTCTTGCCCATTTAATAATCACACTTAGATGATGTTTTTCTGAGACGGAAATAATTTAAACTTTGTTAACAACACAACTAGCATGATTAAAAAGGTGAACATGCTGAATGGTCTCATGTATTACTCGTTGTCATAGTAACATTGACACTAAGCATCACTTAACTTTGGATTAGCTTTCATATACCAGGCAGATAAACACAGGTTTTATACAGAGAGTCCAGGTTAGGATCTATATAAACAGGTCATTTGTAATAGAGGAAATAGTTGCAAGCAGATATGGATATTTAGATCACTAAACAGATACAGATACAGAAAGTGCCACTGTGTTACACCCCTAGTGTTCACACACGGACAGCAGGGACGTTGTTGTGCAGGAAGCTGATCTCAGAACAGCAGAATATGTGAATATGTGGAGGTGTTTCACCCCCCAAAAAGTAAAATAAATAAATAAATAAATAAATAAATAATTTCTCCGCTTGTGTGTTGTATGTAAATAGATATGAAATAAAACTCGAGGGAGTCCAAGTATGAGTAGCATGTAATTTTTTTGAGAATTCACTGGGCTGGTGGGACTGCAGTCTGTGACTATATCAATGAAATCAGATTCCCAATATCCTCTATCAATGAAAATCCAGTCAGGAGTGACACAGTATGCGGAAGTCAGTTTTAAAAAAAAGTGAAACCAGACAGGCCGAACAAAAGGGGAATGAAACCAAGCTAAACCTGAAAGATAAGGAGCAATGAAGTAAGCGAATTCCGCAAGATAAGAGTTGCTGGAAAACACCGTTTTGCAAATGTGAGAATTGCTGAAAAACACTGTTGAGGGAACGTAAGGGTTTTCGGTATCGGTTAACTCAGAACATATTGGTATTGGAAAAAAGTTGCTGAGGGTGGGAAATCTGAACCTAAGGAACTGTATAAATAGGAGAGCCTCAGCTCTGGGTTTTTAGGTCACCCTTGGGACGTCTCAACTGTGTGGGTCTCGTGTGAATTGGAACAATAAACTTGGACCCTTGCTTCTTCTCACTCACTGGTTCGGTGTCTTGCTTTCTTCATGCAACAGTCTGGTAGATGTGAGTATCTGTTTCTATGCTGCATTTTTGTTAATCATAACTATATTCAGTTAGTGGACCTAATTTGATACAACATGTGCCCTAGTGTTTTTACATTTTACATTTCCTGGTGCTTTATAGAGGTTAATTCTACAGGATTGCGGATCAACACTGCCATCTAGAGGAGCCTTTAGTAAAAGCATAGAATGTTCAGCATAAACTCAGCTGTGTTACTTTATGGACATACAGTACAGTGGGGTCCAGATGTCTGAGCTCTAGTGAAAATGCTTCTCTTTATCATTCTTTTTCTATTTAACACAAAGGTTTTCATTACACATGAGATTATCAGCAACAGCTTGAGTGAAAAATAGAATCTTAGAAATATTTACATGAATTTCAGAGTTTCTTAATATTTGGTACGTCCCCTTTTGCTTTAATGACACTGTGCACCCGAGCTGGCACAGAATCCACAAGTTTGTGCAAAACCTGATGATCCATTTTAGATAAAATCCATCAGCGTGTCGTCTTTTGTCGTCTTCTTCTTTTTTTAAAAAAAACTTTGTTTATTTCCAGAATTTAAATCTAAATAAAACTTCAGATTTTCACTGTGGTTTCAGAATATTGGACCCCAGCTGTATGTATATAATAATCTTATATATTGGTGTAAATACTGGCCTGAGATGATAACTTCCTGCTTAGGAACAATACTATGCACTTGAGAAAGTTTATTTATTGCATAACATCCTGCTGATAACATCAAAAGTGAACAGTCCATAATGAATTCAACATAAAAAAAATCATTTAAATGGCAAAAATACACTTTGTGCTTTTATCTGAATAAGCATACACGACAGAATTCTTGATTATGAAACAGAGGGCATGAGGATGGCTGATATAAGTACGCAGAGCAGTAATAATGAGTGTGGTCACTATAAGACAAAGTAAAAATGAACAACAACGTGAAAAAAAAGTGAAGTGAAAGTGAAGTGAGTGGGTCAAGCTGATTTTGAGACTTTGGGGTTAAGATAAGACGAATGTCTCCACTTCTCTCTTTCTTCTAGCACTCACTCTCTGTAAAGATACTATTTAAAATCATACTCCTATATACAGTACAATGCATACCTTTCTCCATATATTAATACATACTGCTTTTCTTTCCAAACATACCATAGTCCACACATACAATACACACCACACTCAGTACATACCATACGTTCATATAGCTATTCAAAATGGATGAAAATACAAAGATGAATATAGCCACAAGCAGTGATCATATTAAAGAAAAATCACAATCTGCACTTATTGTAAAATTAGAGAAAATACCAGAAGCTACGATGGACTGGTGTTCCTCCCAGGGTGTATTCCTGCCTCACGTCCAGTGTTCCCGAGGCTCCAGATCTACTACAAACCTGACCAGGACACAGTTACTGAAGATGAAAAATACTGACTGGGATGAATGGACATGTGGAATGATGATGATGATGATGACGATGATGATGGTGATGCTTGGAGACCTAATTATTATAACCTAGCCAATAATTCAGGCCTTCAGCAGATTCCTCAACTAACTGCTGATCAGCACTGACTCAGGAATCAGAGAGACTTGTGGGTAACTGAGCTGTGGAGTAGATTTCCTGATCAGGAGGGATTGTGGGTAATTGAGGAGTAGAGTAAACATTTCAACTACATGTTGGCATAAACATTTTGAGGAGGATCAGAGGGGATTGTGGCTAGTTGAACATTGCAGTAAATTTTTCCAGCGTCTGAGGCAGACCGGCGTCTGGTGTCTTTAACCTCCTCATAATCAAAGACAGTAAGCACAGAGAAACAGAAACAACACATATAAATGTTTTCATGGATTTTCAAAGACAGTAAATTGTGGTACTGAACACACACACTGATGAAGACAGTTACCTCTTGGTCGTTTCCTGAGCCTTGGACAGAACTCTCACCAATAGAAGCTGTACCTGCTGAAACAAAAAACATCCAAGTAGTCAGTAGTTGTTATTACTGTTGTTATTATTAGCTTTGGATTTTATGATGGCCGGAAATCCTGTGGTGTATTTATTCATCTGTATTATGGGTTCATTTTCTGTCTCTTCTCATCCGTGCTCATTGTTGGTCAGCATGGACAGGATCACTGTGTCACTAACTACTCCTCCTACTGAACATGTAACTGACTAATGAACAAGGGTAACAACACACACACACACACACACACACACTCCGAGCATCTGAAACCATTCAGACATGATTAAACAGCAAGTAGTGTAGTAAATATGTTTCCTCAAAGATGAAGTTTGTAAGTAATATTAAACAGACTAGACCTTGTATCCTGCATTTCTTATGTAGAATCACAAAGAGGAATATGATTCCAATCAGAAGCAGCAGCAGAATTACAGACACAGTGATCACAGTGGAAGCTGGAAATCCTGGAAGAGAAAGAAACAGTCAGTCACTTTAACCTACATGCTGATCATTCATAAGGGATCAGATTCATCAAAGTCATGTAGTTAGACTCTGGGGGTGATGAGGATCTGAGCAGAATCACCTGCTGGAGGAGAAGCTGGAGTAGACTCAGAAGAGGATGATGATGATGGTGATGATGATGATGAGGATGATGATGATGATGATGAAGGTTGTGTTGATATCGAGGTTGAAACTGGGACATGTGGATCTAAAGCAGTGAAAAGTTTAGTTCGATAATGAAAGACATTAAGTGAGTGAATCTAGTAAATGACTGATAGCAGCACAGATGCAACACAATACAGTGTACATTCTCTATGTGTGGAACTTCAGAAATACTGACTGAGACAACGTGTCTCCATGTCTCTACAAACTCACCAGTAACTGTCAGGTCGATCTGTGTGAAATAAACCTTGTATCCATGATCAGATGTCCAGGCTGCTTCAGCTCCACACCAGTATTCACCAGAGTCCTGCTCAGTTACATTTCTAATACTCACAGTCAACATTTGTGTTTCTCTGTCATCGTACAGGGAGAATTTCCCCATATTTACATATTTTCTGCTTTCTTTAACAGATTCTTTATAAGAACAAGCAGCACGTTGCAGCCTCGTCTTGCAGAGAAACTTGGGGTCACTCCTGAGGGATTGTGGGTATTTACAGCTGATATTCAAATCTCCTCCTACATGGACAGTCTTACTGATGGACTTCTCACAGGACAGATCTGCAAATCACAACCAATCAGATCAGTTTATATGTGTATATGTGTCCTAGCTCTGATTAACAACACTTAGAGAGTTATACAGTAAATTTACATATAAATCTGATGTTTCTTCTGATAAAACACATAATTAAAGATCCTCATCTTCTGTTACTTTCAGCTTCACTACAGTGTAGATCTGTATTTCATCAGACACAACAACAGCACACGCGTATGTTCCAGTGTCCTCCGTAATCAGCTCTCTGATAAACACACTGAAGAATCCTGCACTTCTGCTGTCCTGAATTGAGAATTCAGGACAGCAGCATCATGTGACCATTCAGCAGCATTCAGGACAGCAGCATCATGTGACCATTCACTGTTTAGTTTTGTTGTTATTGGATTAAAACACCACTGATGTGTTCCCATCTTACAGAAAGATTTGGGTTTGTCTTTATATTCATCCTCATATCTGCACTTGATGTTGATTCCTCCCCCTGCATATGCACTCACTTCTCTAGAGACCGAGCCCCCTGGTAAAAGCAAGTTCAATCCTGCTCAATTAATTAAAACTGGAAGCAGTTAACATAACGTTAGCTCACTTATTATCAAACATGGCTGATTTTATTATTCACACACAGCGATTAGCATAACATTAGCTTGCTTACTATCAAACACGGCTAATTTTATTATTCACACAGCGGTTAGCGTAATGTTAGCTCGCTTACTATCAAACACGACTAATTTTATTATTTACACAGCGATTAGCATAACGTTAGCTCGCTTACTATCAAACACGACTAATTTTATTATTTACACAGCGATTAGCATAACGTTAGCTCGCTTACTATCAAACACGACTAATTTTATTATTTACACAGCGGTTAGCATAACGTTAGCTCGCTTACTATCAAACACGGCTAATTTTATTATTTACACAGCGGTTAGCATAACGTTAGCTCGCTTACTATCAAACACGGCTAATTTTATTATTCACACAGCGGTTAGCGTAATGTTAGCTGGCTTACTATCAAACACGGCTAATTTTATTATTTACACAGCGGTTAGCGTAACGCTAGCTCGCTTACTATCAAACATGGCTGATTTTATTATTCACACACAGCGGTTAGCGTAACGCTAGCTCGCTAACTATCAAACACGGCTAATTTTATTATTCACACAGCGGTTAGCGTAATGTTAGCTCGCTTACTATCAAACACGGCTAATTTTATTATTCACGCACAGCGGTTAGCGTAATGTTAGCTCGCTTACTATCAAACACGACTAATTTTATTATTTACACAGCGATTAGCATAACGTTAGCTCGCTTACTATCAAACACGACTAATTTTATTATTTACACAGCGGTTAGCATAACGTTAGCTCGCTTACTATCAAACATGGCTAATTTTATAATTTACACACAGCGGTTAGCATAACGTTAGCTCGCTTACTATCAAACATGGCTAATTTTATTATTTACACACAGCGGTTAGCGTAACATTAGCTCACTTACTATCAAACAAGGCAAATTTTTTTATTAACACAGCGGTTAGCGTAACGTTAGCTCGCTTACTATCAAACACGACTAATTTTATTATTCACGCACAGCAGTTATCTGAGTGCTGTGACTAACATTACTGAAACACTGATTGATTCCAACACTACCAGCGTTAACATTGCTGCTTGCAGTGAAAGTAAGTTAGCTAACACTAGCTAGCTAGTTATGAGTAACTGACTCCGCCCACAGCCAGGAGACAGAAATCCAACCACATTTCCTCAGTGTTCATTTAAATTCAGGTCTTTTTATCATGAGCTCTGTTTATTTCTCCATTAAACTGTAACTGTAATGTATGAAGATCAGGTAAGACTTATATGCAGTCATTATTGTGTAGAAATTAAAAATTGTGATATTCATACAAATTGGTTTGGATTTCAGAAGCTAATTTAAATATAAAAAGTTAAAATGCACAAAAATGTGATTGGTTTCTCGGCCATGCAAAAGTAATGGACACTCAAATCGTGATATTTGAAAGTTTTAGTCAATTTTTCACTTGATAGGTCTGAATAAATATCTCCTACTCACCTTCCTTCACCTTCAGTTCCACAGGTGTGTAAATGTCTTTCCATAAATCTTTATTAACTGCACACTGGTACGTCCCAGTGTCCTCTACAGTGAGCTCTCTGATCATCACACTGAACTCTGCTGATTTGGTGTCATCAAACAGTGAGAATCTTCCTGAATTTATCCACTCGTTTTTAGCTCCTGTCTTTATTTGGTCAGAACAGCCTGGTACTGAACCCTTACAGAAATATTTTTGGTTTTCTCTGTATTCTGTAGTATACTTGCACTTGATAAGGACTCCTCCTCCTGAATATCCTGTTACTTCCTTGGAGTCTCCTCCATCTAACAAAACACCAAACATCCATCTGAGCAAAACCTTCCTTCATGTAACACTGCTGCTGATAGTGAGGATTATTCTGAAGTGCATTTCTTTACCTGAGATCAGACAGAGGGTGAAGATGAGGAGGATCTTCATCCTGAGTTCACACTCCCAGATCTCCACACCAAGTCCACTTCAGAAAGATATTAACGCTCCTGTCGTGTTACACACTGTTACTGTCTCTGTCCCGCTCTGTGAATGTGCTGTGTGTCTTCATCTGTGCCTTAAGCAGAAACTCACAGCACACCCATTTCCCCTTCTAGAAGTGTGAGAAAGAGCTCTACAGGAAGTGTGTGTGTGAATAATGTGTGAACTACATGCCTCTGATCAGTTACAGTGTATAAACTATCATATGAAGGTGTGAGAGTGTTTAATATTAACATTCTGCATCTGAGCATCTTTCTCCATGGGAGTTATTTCTCCTCTCAGTGCTCCAGTATTAACTTTACTGAGGATATTTATTACTCCATGTCAGTGTGTACTGCTCTACTGCCAGAAGGCCTCTACTGCCCTCTACAGCACAAGGTGTGTAACAGAGGGAGAAAGATACAGTTAAAACTGAACACTACAGAATTCACCATGGAGGATTAAAAATGTAAATAATGAGAGAGCAGGACTTTGTCTGAATTGTAGAAGTTTCTGGTACTGCTTCTAATGTGCTCCTGCTGTTGCAGAAGGCCTTGCCCATTTAATAATCACACTTAGAGGATGTTTTTCTGAGACGGAAATAATTTAAACTTTGTTAACAACACAACTAGCATGATTAAAAAGGTGAATATGCTGAATGGTCTCATGTATTACTCGTTGTCATAGTAACATTGACACTAAGCATCACTTAACTTTGGATTTGCTTTCATATACCAGGCAGATAAACACAGGTTTTATACAGAGAGTCCAGGTTAGGATCTATATAAACAGGTCAGTAGGATTAGAGGAAATATTTGCAAGCAAATATGGATATTTAGATCACTAAACAGATACAGAAAGTGTCACTGTGTTACACTCCTAGTGTTCACACACAGACAGCAGGGACGTTGTTGTGCAGTGTCACGTATCGTGATGCAACGGAGATAAGGTAGGATGCAATCGCAGGTTAAACAACAGTTTTATTTAAAGAGAGACAGGCAGACAAATCCAAAACGTGATCAAAAACGTAACCCAAAAACATGCAAGAGGTCCGGCGAGGTCATGCAAGAGACCTCTGGTTAGACTCTGGGGGTGATGAGGAGCTGAGCAGAATCACCTGCTGGAGAAGAAGCTGGAGTAGGCTCAGATGATGATGAGGATGATGAAGGTTGTGTTGGTCTCGAGGCTGAAACTGGAACACGTGGCTCTAAAGTAATGAAAAGTTTAGTTAGATAATGAAAGACATTAAGTGAGTGAATCTAGTAAATGACTGATAGCAGCACAGATGCAACACAATACAGTGTACATTCTCTATGTGTGGAACTTCAGAAATACTGACTGAGACAACATCTCTCCATGTCTCTACAAACTCACCAGTAACTGTCAGGTTGATCTGTGTGAAATAAACCTTGTATCCATGATCAGATGTCCAGGCTGCTTCAGCTCCACACCAGTATTCACCAGAGTCCTGCTCAGTTACATTTCTAATACTCACAGTCAACATTTGTGTTTCTCCGTCATCATACAGGGAGAATTCCCCCTCATTTACATATTTTCTACTTTCTTCAACAGATTCTTTATAAGAACAAGCAGAATCTTGCAGCCTCGTCTTGCAGAGAAACTTGGGGTCGCTCCTGAGGGATTGTGGGTATTTACAGCTGATATTCAAATCTCCTCCTACATGGACAGTCTTACTGATGGACTTCTCATAGGACAGATCTGCAAATCACAACCAATCAGATCAGTTTATGTGTACGTGTGTCCTAGCTCTGATTAACAACACTTAGACAGTCATACAGTAAATTTACATATAAATGTCACGAATCGTGACAGAGCAGAGATAGGACGGATGCAAGTGCAGTATGAACAGCTGTTTATTTAAAAGAGAGACAGGCAGACAAATCCAAAACGTGATCCAAAACGTAATCCACAAACATGCAAGAGGTCAGGCGATTGGCAAACAGGCATACGCGGGGCAAGGCAGGAATCTAGGTCGTGGTCACGGAAAACAGGGTCGATAAACAAAACGAGAAACGAACTATGACGGGGGACTGGAAGCGGATAATCCAGCGCGAACTAACTCTAAACATGGACCGTGACTATGCCTACGATAAGCACTAAACCAACTCTATGGTATTAATCTTGCGCATTGTGTGCTGGGAGGCGCGCGGTATATATGCGGACATGATCAGCGTCTAAACCGCTAGCAGCTGAGAGCAATACAGACCCACGTGAAATCCCAGCCAATGACAGAACAGGGAGGAGACATGACAGAAACATAAACAAAACACACGTGTCCAGATGTCATTACGGTCAACAACGGAAAAGCAGGTGCTCAAGGGGGAATCGCTGCTTCAAGGGGGAATCGTGACAATAAATCTGATGTTTCTTCTGATAAAACACATAATTAAAGATCCTCACCTTCTCTTACATTCAGCTTCACTACAGTGTAGATCTGTATTTCATCAGACACAACAACAGCACACGCGTATGTTCCAGTGTCCTCCGTAATCAGCTCTCTGATAAACACACTGAAGAATCCTGCACTTCTGTTGTCCTGAATTGAGAATCTGCCATCATGTGACCATTCACTGTGTAGTTTTGTTGTTATTGGATTAAAACACCACTGATGTGTTCCCATCTTACAGAAAGATTTGGGTTTGTCTTTATATTCATCCTCATATCTGCACTTGATGTAGATTCCTCCCCCTCCATATGCACTCACTTCTCTAGAGACCGAGCCCCCTGTTAAAAGCAAGTTCAATCCTGCTCAATTAATTAAAACTGGAAGCAGCTACTAAAAATGATACTTGAGTTAAAATGATACTTGAGTTCTAGCTTTAAAGAAAAGTATTCACAATTAAATGATTTGTCTTTTACCGACATGATGTCTCACTCGCAACTTCATGTCTTTAAACACAACTCACTTTCTATAAACTGAGTTAGAGTTAAGGGAAACATTCGAGTTTGTACTATTCTTATGTCTTCATTTCTATGAAAATCTTTCTACTTTTATTATTCGTACACAGCATTTAGTGGAACGTTAGCTCGCTTACTATCAAATAAAATCGTGATATATGAATCTTTAGACAAGTTTTTTACTTGAAAGGTCTGAATAAATATCTCCTACTCACCTTCCTTCACCTTCAGTTCCACAGGTGTGGAAATGTCTATCACCCTGAGTAAATCAACTCCACAGTAGTACGTCCCAGTGTCCTCTACAGTGAGCTCTCTGATCATCACACTGAACTCTGCTGATTTGGTGTCATCAAACAGTGAGAATCTTCCTGAATTTATCCACTCGTTTTTAGCTCCTGTCTTTATTTGGTCAGAACAGTATGTCCATGAACGCTTACAGAAATATTTTTGGTTTTCTCTGTATTTTGTATCATACTTGCACTTGATAAGGACTCCTCCTCCTGAATATCCTGTTACTTCCTTGGAGGCTCCTCCATCTAACAAAACACCAAACATCCATCTGAGCAAAACCTTCCTTCATGTAACACTGCTGCTGATAGTGAGGATTATTCTGAAGTGCATTTCTTTACCTGAGATCAGACAGAGGGTGAAGATGAGGAGGATCTTCATCCTGAGTTCACACTCCCAGATCTCCACACCAACTCCACTTCAGAAAGATATTAAAGCTCCTGTTGTGTTACACACTGTTACTGTCTCTGTCCTGCTCTGTGAATGTGCTGTGTGTCTTCTTCTATGTCTTAACCAGAAAGTCACAGCACACCCATTTCCCCTTCTAGAAGTGTGATAAATAGCTCTACAGGAAGTGTGTGTGTGACATATGTGTGAACTATGTGCCTGTGGTCAGTTACAGTGTATAAACTATCATATGAAGGTGTGAGAGTGTTTAATATTAAAATTCTGCATCTGAGCATCTTTCTCCATGGGAGTTATTTCTCCTCTCAGTGCTCCAGTATTAACTTTACTGAGGATATTTATTACTCCATGTCAGTGTCTATTGCTCTACTGCCAGAAGGCCTCTACTGCCCTCTACAGCACGAGGTGTGTAACAGAGGGAGAAAGATACAGTTTAAACTGAACACTACAGAATTCACCATGGAGGATTAAAAATGTAAATAATGACAGAGCAGGACTTTGTCTGAATTGTAGAAGTTTCTGGTGCTGCTTTGGGAAAACACCTCCACATATTCTGCAGTTCTGAGATCAGCTTCCTGCACAACAACATCCCTTCTGTCTGTGTGTGAACACTAGGGGTGTAACACAGGGACACTTTCTGTATCTGTATCTGTTTAGTGATCTAAATATCCATATCTGCTTGCAAATATTTCCTCTAATCCTACTGACCTGTTTATATAGAACCTAACCTGGACTTTGTATCAAACCTGTGTTTATCTGCCTGGTATGAAAGCAAATCCAAAGTTAAGTGATGATTAGTGTCAATGTTACTATGACAACGAGTAATACATGAGACCATTCAGCATGTTCACCTTATTAATCATGCTACTTGTGTTGTTAACGAGGTTTAAATTATTTCCGTCTCATAAAAACATCATCTAAGTGTGATTATTAAATGGACAAGGCCTTCTAATGTGCTTCTACTTGCAAGAAAACATGATGAAGTGCCCTCTAGGCCACCTTTTAAGTGGATTATTAGAAATGATTACTCATCTAGTTTATTCAGGTAGAAATTTCATTGGGATTGTTCTCAATCTGTGCACTTTATTCCTTTATTTCTAGGCGATAACCTGGCTTTCAAGAGCTTGAGCTGAGTGTGCAAAAGCTAAATGCTACATTACTAACATCATCCAGCCATTATACAGCTCACATTATGGAGCTCATTGCTCCAACAAGCAGAACAATTCTGGAGCCGGATACAATAATAAAGTCCAGCTATCCATCCATTTTCTATACCGCTTTTCCTACAGGGTCGAGGGGAACCTGGAGCCTATCCCAGGGAGCATGGGGCACAAGGCGGGGTACACCCTGGACAGGGTGCTAATCCATCACAGTTAATCACATACACATTCACACACCCATTCATTCACAACGGACACTCTGGACATGCCAATCAACCTATCCTGCACGTCTGTGGACTGGGAGAGGAAACTGGAGTACCCGGAAGAAACCCTCGCAGCATGGGGAGAACCCTGGAGGTGTGACGTGAACATGCTAACCACTAGCTAGTTAAATTTGGTAACTCTAGCTGAACTACGTGACAGGTAAGTCCTGGGGGCGGAGCTTTGTGAACACAGGCGTAATTGGGGAGAAGGTCCTCGATGTATTGGCCTTCGGCTGTGACTGGATGTAACCGATCAGCGAGAGTTTCCGCTTGCAGTCGGGGGAGGAGTTTAAAACAGAGCCGTTAAGTTGGACACTTTCTGCTTCCCGTAGTGATGCTCGTGTGGTGTTTGCTTTCTTTATCGCAGAGGAAGTGGATTAGATGTAATATTTCTCAGATAAACAAGCATCTGAATTTTACATGTAGCAACCAGAAACACTTGTCACTGAATAGGTTAAGTTAATACAGTGCCTGTATGTACAAGAAGAAATTTAATCATAAACCTGTATTATTTAAAAACCAATAAAGTGGGGTCTATATTTTTTATCAGTTTTATTTTGATAAACATGACACAATACAACATTAAGATCACATGGAAAGGGTTTTCAATGTTATAAAAATACAGATTTGTGAGTCTTAGCGGAACTGAAGGTGTCAGAATAAACATGAAAAGCGCGTCATCGTTGTGGTCAGTGAGTCTGGCCAATCCTGAAATAGCTGTGTCGTCATCGGAGCTCATGCATGAAGTCGACTGCTCTCGTATCGCTATCGCGGTACTTTGATGCCAAACGTCACAGTGACGTGGAGGTCTGCGCAGCGCTGCATGATGTTGAACACGACTGAATACAGCCCCTGACTACAGCCTGCAGAATGGGGCGCGGCTAAACATGTGTCGCTCCGCCCATAACCGCTCTCATTGGTTAGTGGCGATGTAATGACGTCGACGCCTCAGCACGTTCTCATTGGACTCTATGCACAGTCACTTCCCGCTTTCAGTCTCAGTGGCTAGCGCAACTTTCAGTGCTGCACCGGAAGTGATTTTGCTTTCTGTTTCAATGGCCGCTGTCAGCGTGGCTTTTTACACTCACTGCTTGTAAGATCTTCCACGGATTATTGTGAACGATGACAATCGCATTATGATGTTAGCATCTGTCTTTCCCTCTAGTGAGAAGGAGAATGGCTTTAAACTGTATGTTTCGAGTTATATCCACAACTTTGAGGGTCTCAAGCTAACAAGCTAGCTAGCTTCATTTGTGACAGTTCATTCTCTTATACGTTTAATTTTCTCTCTAGTTAACCTTATTTAAATATTCTGCCTTTATAGTTTATTGTTATATCTATTATTTTAAAATAAACCATCTTTACATGTAGTGTCTTGCTTTAATCTAATGTTTACTACATGAATAAAAATGTTTTCTAATACCAGCCTGCTCTGATTTACTGTGCTGAGTTGCTTTGCTCAACCCTGAACATGTTCATACTCGCTTCAAACAGAAAAAGATACACTGAAAATGGGAAATGATGGAAACTAATCACAGAATTAAACCCTGAGGATGTGTTAAGCGGATATGTCCATTCTAGATTCAGTAGGGGTCAATCACAATGTTATAGGACCCACTCATAATGGTGGTCATACTCTTGACCTTCTACTAACTTACAGATTAAATATAGAAAATATCGTCATATTTTCTCAGTCTGAAGCGATTCTATTCTATTCAATTTTATTTGTATAGCGCTTTTTACAATAGACATTGTCTCAAAGCAGCTTTACAGAAATATCAACATGGTATACAGATATTAAAGGTGTGAATTTATCCCAACTGAGCAAGCCACTGAGTGGCGACGGTGGCAAGGAAAAACTCCCTAAGATGTTTTAAGAGGAAGAAACCTTGAGAGGAACCCGACTCAGAAGGGAACCCATCCTCATCTGGGTAACAACAGTGTGAAAAAGTTCATTATGGATTTATATGAAGTCTGTATGGCCTTAGGAGCAACCGTAGTCCCAGCAGTCTGGAATTAGAGAAGATCTCAGATCATTCTCTCATCTCGGTTAAATTGTGTGTTGATCATGATATATGCAGCTTGCCCGTACATTCACGCTGGTGGACTCTCCTCTTCAGTTTACCACACAGGTTTTCTATGGGGTTCAGGTCAGGGGACTGGGATGGTCATGGCAGGACCTTGATTTTGTGGTCAGTAAACCATTTTTGTGTTGATTTAGATGTATGTTTTGGATCATTGACCTGCTGGAAGATCCAACCACGGCCCATTTGAAGCTTTCTGGCAGAGGCAGTCAGGTTTTCGTTTAATATCGGTTGATATTTGATGGAGTCCATGATGCCATGTATCCTAACAAAATATCCAGGTCCTCTGGCAGAAAAACAGCCCCAAAACATTAAAGATCCACCACCATATTTAACCGTGGGCATGAGGTACTTTTCCATATGGCTACCTCTCTGTGAGCCAAAACCACCTCTGGTATTTATTACAAAAAAGCTCTATTTTGGTTTCATCTGACCATAGAACCCGATCCCATTTGAAGTTCCAGTAGTGGCTGGCAATCTGAAGACGCTCGAGTTTGTTTTTTGGATGAGAGTAGAGGCTTTTTTCTTGAAACCCTTCCAAACAACTTGTGGTGATGTAGGTGACTTCAGATTGTAGTTTTGGAGACTTTCTGATCCCAAGATGCATCTAACTTCTGCAATTCTCCAGCTGTGATCCTTGGAGATTTTTTGTCCACTCGAACCGTCCTCTTCACAGTGTGTTGAGACGATATAGACACGCGTCCAATTCCAGGTTGATTCATAACATTTCCAGTTGACTGGAACTTCTTAATTATTGCTCTGATGGTGGAAATGGGCGTTTTCAACACTTGTGCTATTTTCTTATAGCCACTTCCCATTTTGTGAAGCTCAAAAACATTTTACTGCACATTGTATGTGCATTGCTATTGTATATATATGACCAAGGGAATTTGGCCTATGTGTTACCTCATATTTATACCCCTGGAATAAACAGGAAGCGATGGTTGAACAATTTCTTGTTCCTAGTCACCCAGGTGTACTAAACAAAAGTAAAATATCAATGGGAATACACTTCAAATATATATTTTCTCATATGAATTCATAGGGGTGACAATAATTGTTGCACACCTATGTTTAACAAAGATATTATTTTGGATAAACCTGTGTTGTGTTTGCAATTGTTTGATATCCATGAGGGCAGAGAATTTGTGTGAATTCTTTTAACAAAATATCAAAAGGTTAAAAAATAAAGACAATTTTTCACAGCCTTCTTTGCTCATGTTTATCAACGGTGCCAATATTAGTGGAGGGCAGTGTGTATAGGTGTGTGTTTGTGTCTTTATTAAGTTAATTCATAAGTTCGCTATCTTAAGCCTCGACACTCTGGCTGAGAATAAATAAAACCTTTATTTAAATGTTAAAAATCTGTTTGTGTTATTCTAAAGCAAATATACAAATAAATAAAAATAAAAAAACAACAGCCAGAGATGAATAACTTTTTTTTGTTTTTTATTTGTATATACAAATTTCTACTTGGAATTGGGGGCGATCTGAAAGAGTAAAAAAAAGCTTTCAAATGGTGAATCCTACAGAAGCCCTAATGTTCTGTAACTCATAAATGTAATAATTTCCGCTGTAGAAATGGACTTTATCTCCACATTAAGAGAGAGGTGTGTCTCCTTCTCAGGTGTCGAATACTAACATGGAGATCGTCAATCCTGCATGGATGATGTATTTTTGTAGGCCAACCCCGGAAGGTAGCATCACCCTGGTTCCCTCGACAAAAATCCAATAGGATTTTCCCATTGGTTTTTAGATTATTGCAGAAAATAAGCTCTGTGACCAACAAAACTTTATGGTTCTTACAAGTTTTGTTCATCAAGATAATCTTTATAAATTAACACAAACTTTATGAATTTTGCAGCCTAAATACAATCGCCAGAAGTTAAAAGCTAATATTAGGCTATAAACGAGCTACACCACGGTCGCGTGACTTCAACATCAGCACCGCTACGCTTCCGACAACTCTTTCAATCTTTATTTAAAAAAACACTACCATTGGAAAATATTATAAACTGATAAATCTACAAGTTGGAAAGTCTGAGTGTGGAATATTTGTGCAAGAGCGTGAGTATAAACACAACGAGGCTGTAGTAGATGAGTTTTCCTGTTCGGCGTGATGACGTTTAATTTCCTCGATAATCTCTGTACTCTCATTTAGCCACTCGTCAGCAGCCACCTTTTTCAAAATCATGAGTGGAGTACTACTGATATCTTTTATGTCATAGAATAAAACGTGAAAAAATCTTGAGATTGTGTTAACCACAGACCTTATTTCAGACATTTAACCAAAAACCCATTCAAAAAACCCACTGACTTCGAGACGATGGCTGTCTAATACATAGAATAATTAAGTCGAGATCACGAGAAAGCATTAAAGAAAAATTAACAATGCATGGCCGCTTAGGGCTTCCGTAGAATCCACTCCCGCAATCCTCACAGACTTAATCTTGAAAAAATAATGACCACTTATCAGTCTTTTTTTTGCCTAATAATAACCAACATATTTTGATGATGATGAAGAAGAAAACAAAGCGGTAGAGTTCCAGTGCCACATGGTTGCAGCACTAATGATGAGAAACTAGCCACATGAATTAACATGACTGACTGTATCATAGTCACACGAGACCTCTTCCTTCTTAAAGAGAATCTGTGGAACTGCATCATTAGAGCTGGTGGCCCTGGAGTGAAAACTCACTGCTGCCTAAGTCAGACCTTCATCAGATTTCTCAGCCGAGAGACGTGTGGGTAACTGAGCTGTGGAGTAGATGTCCTGATCAGAGGGGATTGAGGGTCGTTGAATAGTAGAATAAACAGTAGAATCACAGAGAATTGTGGATAACTCTATGTTTGAATAAACAGTTTCAGGATCAGCGAGGATTGTGGGTAGTTGAGCAGTAGAGTAAACTGAAAAAGATCCAGTGTCTGAGGCAGAAAGTTGTCTGGTGTCTTCAATCTCCTCATAGAAACAGATATCAGGAGGAACCTGAGAGCAAAGAGAAACAAAAACAAAGAATATAAATGTTTTCAACAACAAATGTTGTTGTTGTAAAAGACAATATGTTTTGTACTGAGCACACACTGATGAAGACAATTACCCCTTGGTGATTTCCTGAGGTTTGGACAGAACTCCTGCCAGTAGAAAATGTACCTCCTGATAACGGAAGTCAAGTAATCAGTAAATGTTATAAACACTGTTATTTTTAGATTTAGATTTAATTTAGTTTTGGAATCAGTCATGAATTCATTTCCAGTAAATGCTTTACATTAGTCCATTACACATCCACCTACCAGCATGTTTTTGTGAGGTGAGATATGCAAAACTAGCTAGTCTTACGACTAGCAAGAGCAACCTCTAAATCATCAGTCCTCATCCTACTTGACCTCTCTGCTGCTTTCGACACTGTGAACCATCAGATCCTCCTGTCAAGGCCTTGATGCTCACCTACAAGATCTTGTCTGGAACAGCACCCTCCTACCTCAACTCTCTCCTGAAGGCTTACGTTCCCTCACGCAATCTGCGAGCGATTAGTGACCGACTCAAGGTCCCTTTCCAGAACCTTCAAACTAACTGTTCCTCAGTGGTGGAATGAACTTCCAACCTCAAACCAGACCACAGAATCTCTCACCATCTTCAAAAAACAGCTAAAGACCCACCTCTTCCGTGAACACCTAACCAACTCATAACAAAAAAAAATTAAAAAAAAAAATTTGCACTTACACCTCTACTCTGTGCACTTTGCTTCTTCTAGAACTCAACTAATGGATCTTGTATGGTAACACTACTTGTATTGTTCTCTGCTCGATATATCGCTTTGCTTGTATTTCCTCATTTGTAAGTCGCTTTGGATAAAAGCATCTGCTAAATGAATAAATGTAAATGTAAATGTAAAACAGGAACCCAAGCTCAGTACTGAATTCTGGACACTGGAGCTGTGAGACAGCAACACTACCTGCTGTACCACCGATCATCAACCCGTCACACCAAATTAAACCTGTTACACACTGATAATGTGTTGTGTTTGTGTTTGGGTACCTTGATTCTTGTGTGTTTTTTGTAGAATCACAAAGAGGAATGAGATTGCAATCAGAAGCAGCAGCAGAATTACAGACACAGTGATCACAATGGAAACTGGAAATCCTGGAAGAGAAACAAACATACAGTCACTTTAACCTACATGCTGATCATTCATAAGGGATCAGATTCATCAAAGTCATGTAGTTAGACTCTGGGGGTGATGAGGATCTGAGCAGAATCACCTGCTGGAGGAGAAGCTGGAGCAGACTCAGATGAAGAAGAAGATGATGGTGATGATGAAGGTTGTGTTGGTTTCGAGGTTGAAACTGGGACAAATGGGTCTAAAGCAGTGAAAACTTTAGTTAGATTAGTCTAATTAGTCTAGTCAGGATAGTTAATGCAGTGTCTCCATGTCTCTACAAACTCACCAGTAACTGTCAGGTCGATCTGTGTGAAATAAACCTTGTATCCATGATCAGATGTCCAGGCTGCTTCAGCTCCACACCAGTATTCACCAGAGTCCTGCTCAGTTACATTTCTAATACTCACAGTCAACATTTGTGTTTCTCTGTCATCATACAGGGAGAATTTCCCCTCATTTACATATTTTCTACTTTCTTTAACAGATTCTTTATAAGAACAAGCAGAATCTAGCAGACTCGTCTTGCAGAGAAACTTGGGGTCACTCCTGAGGGATTGTGGGTATTTACAGCTGATATTCAAATCTCCTCCTACATGGACAGTCTTACTGATGGACTTCTCATAGGACAGATCTGCAAATCACAACCAATCAGATCAGTTTATATGTGTATATGTGTCCTAGCTCTGAGTAACAACACATAGACAGTTATACAGTAAATTTACATATAAATCTGATGTTTCTTCTGATAAACACACTGAAGAATCCTGCACTTCTGTTGTCCTGAATTGAGAATCTGCCATCATGTGACCATTCACTGTGTAGTTTTGTTGTTATTCGATTAAAACTCCACTGATGTGATCCCATCTTACAGAAAGATTTGGGTTTGTCTTTATATTCATCCTCATATCTGCACTTGATGTTGATTCCTCCCCCTGCGTATGCACTCACTTCTCTAGAGACCGAGCCCCCTGTTAAAAGCAAGTTCAATCCTGCTCAATTAATTAAAACTGGAAGCAGCTACTAAAAATGATACTTGAGTTAAAATGATACTTGAAAAAAAAAAATCTTCACAGTTAAGAAGTCCTCACAACGTCATATCTTTAAACACAACTCACTTTCTATAAATTGAGTCAGAGTTAAGGGAAAGGTTCGAGTTTGTACTTTTCTTATGTCTTCATTTTTATGAAATGTAGTGAAATTGCTATGAGGTGGAGGAAGATGGATGAAAGCGTGAGCCGATTATTAATAATCCAAATCTACAAACGAAACCATGGTCAAAAACCAATGACAGATTATGTATAGGTCTGACTGGAATCTGAGTCCAAGAGGTCTCATGTGCTTTTATCAAGATTGATGATTAACTACTGACCCTTACAAAAAAAACTCTGAATTCTACAACATTTAAATTTTTCTGCGGTATGTTTGCTGGTATCCTGCAGGAATGATGAAATCCTGCAGGACACATTGACAAACTCTGCAGGATATTCCTATAGGGTTTAGTGTGGAGCCTTCAGTACAACAGAAACATGCAGGAATTTCCAGCAATGAGCTCCTTACTACGGAGCCCCCCTAGTGTCAGGTAAGAAAAAAAATACAGCCATGTGTAATTCGTACCCTCGGTTTTGTAAACCGTACCCTCAGTTTTGCAATCCGTATCCTCAGTTTTGTAAACCGCGCACAGTGCATTAAAGTTGGGTTTATATGGGACATTCGCTGTACATTCGAGCTTCTCTCTTCTATTTCTCAAGAAATAAACACACAAAAAGGACATAATGTGTATTGTCTTAATAATGTGTATTGAGTGGACATAGAACCAATACAACTGAATATATTTTTAAATTTTCTTCCTTAGTGTTTAGCACATTCGCCTCACACCTCCAGGGTCAGGGGTTCGACTGTGGCCCTGTGTGTGCGGAGTTTGCATGTTCTCCCCGTGCTACGGGGGTTTCCTCCGGGTACTCCGTTTTCCTCCCCAAGTCCAAAGACATGCATGGTAGGCTGGTTGGCATGTCTAAAGTGTCCGTAGTGTATGTGTGAGTGTTTATGTGATTGTGCCCTGCGATGGATTGGCACCCTGTCCAGGGTGTACCCTGCTGTAACCTTGTGCCCGATGCTTCCTGGGATAGGCTCCAGGTTCCCCGTGACCCTGAAAAGGATAAATGGTATAGAAGATGGATGGATGGATTTTCTCCCGTGAAATCCAGGGAAACGCAGGTCATCAGTGCCTTATAGTAATGGAGTCAGTAAGGGACCGTCTAAAAAGTATAAGATTTTTATATGGCACAATAAATTTATATGTGTAATAAAAAGGTATATCATTAATAATATATATGCTATAAAAAAGTCTTTATCCATACTGTATCCTAACACTGCAATAAGTTAGATATCCTGTTAAGTAGACGACTATAAACTTAGTAGAATCTTATACAGTTGCACATGCACTTTTTAGACGGTCCCTTACTGACCATTACTATAAGGCGCTGATGACCTGCGTTTCCCAAAACCCGCTTCCGCGGGCTTTAACGGGAGAAAATTTAAAAATATATTCAGTTGTATTGGTTCTATGTCCACTCAATACACATTATTAAGACAATACACATTATGTCCTTTTTGTGTGGTTTTTTTTTTTTGAGAAATAGAAGAGAGAAGCTCGAATGTACAGCGAATATCCCATATAAACCCAACTTTAACGCGGTGCACGGTTTACACCACTGAGGGTACGGATTAAAAAATTGAGGGCACGGATTACAAATCTGAGGGTACGGTTTAAAAAATTGAGGGCAGAATTCGAATTCGGTGTTCGATGGAGTAGGACGCGAACTTGGAGTCTCCTGCTGATTTCGATTAAAATTGTAATTAATTAGCGCTTTTTGGTCATATAATATATTTTGATTTATTCTACTTCGTTTCCTTATTTGCACTTTTAACTTTGTGGCACGTTAAGATGTCTGGAAAGAACACGAAAACCCGTGGTAGCATTCAGACACGACTGAGACCTAGTGTGCGCTCCATGAGCGAGTCCCCTTCTCCCCTGAATCCGCGTCCCCGAGCAGTGACCCTGACTTCGCCGCACTCAGGCTTGAGTTGCTGGCTTCACTGAGGAAGGACATTGCCGATATTTTTAAAAAGGAGTTTCAGGCGATGTTCAGGGATGCGCTGTCTACTATCCAGCTTGACCTGCAGGCCGTGAAAACACAGCAGGCTGGTGATAAAGTCGCTACCGAGGCTACCATATCAACACTGAAAGGTACTGTTGGGGAAATGCAGCACGCGATCTCCGGTTGCACCGATGACATAGTTCATATGAAGACTACTATCGAGTCCCTCACTGCGACCGTGACTCAATTAGAGAATAAACGTGAGGATTTGGAGTTGAGGTCATGGCGCAATAACGTTAGGATAGTCGGAGTTCCAGAGGGCGCCGACACCTGTACAACTGCTGCTGTAGCGGCCTTGTTAAAGGAGGCGTTTGGTCTGGAGAAGGAGCCGGTTTTGGACCGGTCCCACTGGACCCTTCAGACGAAGCCCAAGCCTGGTGAACGACCACGAGCTATTGTGTGCAGATTCCACTATCACAGTGACTGTGTTGATATTTTACGCCGTGCGAGAGAGCTCCAGCAGATTAAAACGAGGGATTTGACCATCTCCGTTTTCCCTGACTACACAGCCAAGACAGACCGGGCCCGGGCAGCGTTTAACGAGGTTCGGCGTCAACTTCGTCGTATTGAGGGAGCTCGCTATGGAATACTTCACCCAGCTCGGCTTCACATTACATATAACGGTGTTCAGAAGGACTTTATTTCAGCGGAGGAAGCAGGAGACTACGTTAAACTCTTGATATCGGGGTGAACTGCATCACCTATATAATGGAGTTTTTTTCACTTTTGTTTTGTTTTTTTGTGTTTTTTTCTTCTTCTCAATGAAATATTTGGGAAAGGGAAGGGAGGAGAGAAGAAAAAAGGTAAATGAATCACATGAAAATGAATCACATGTAAATGAATCACATGAATATGAATCACATGAAAATGAATCACATGTAAATGAATCACATGAATATGAATCGCATGAAAATGAATCACATGAAAATGAATCACATGTAAATGAATCATATGAAAATGAATAAATAAATTAAATTAAAAAATTGAGTGCACGGATTACAAATCTGAGGGCACGGATTACAAAACTGAGGGCACGGATTACAAATCTGAGGGTACGGATTACAAAACTGAGGGCACGGATTACAAATCTGAGGGTACGGATTACAAAACTGAGGGCACGGATTACAAATCTGAGGGTACGATTTAAAAAACTGATGGCACAGATTACAATTCTGAGGGCAGGGATTACAAAAGTGAGGGCACGGTTCACACATGGCTGTATATTTTTTTCTTACCTGACACTAGGGGGGCTCCATACCTTACTATCAAACACGGCTAATTTTATTATTTACACGCAGCCGTTAGGGTAACGTTAGATCGCTTACTATCAAAAACGATTAATTTTATTATTTACACACAGCGGTTAGCGTAACGTTAGCTCACTTACTATCAAACACGGCTAATTTTATTATTTACACAGCGGTTATCTGAGTGCTGTGACTAACATTACTGAAACACTGATTGATTCCAACACTACCAGCGTTAACATTGCTGCTTGCAGTGAAAGTAAGTTAGCTAAGGCTAGCTAGCTAGTCATGAGTAACCGACTCCGCCCACAGACAGGAGACAGAAATCCAACCACATTTCCTCAATGTTCATTTAAATTCATGTCTTTTTATCATGAGATCTGTTTTTTCTCCATTAAACTGTAACTGTAATGTATGAAGATCAGGTAAGACTTATATGCAGTCGTTATTGTGTAGAAATTAATAATTGTGATATTCATACGAAGTGATTTGGATTTCAGAAGCTAATTTAAATATAAAAAGTTAAAATGCACAAAAATGTGATTGGTTTCTCGGCCATGCAAAAGTAATGGACGCTCAAATAATGATATTTGACATTTTTAGTTAATTTTTTTACTTGAAAGGTCTGAATAAATATCTCCTACTCACCTTTCTTCACTGCCAGTTCCACCGGTGTGTAAAAGTCTATTCCCAACATATAAACTGCACACTGGTACGTCCCATTGTCCTCTACAGTGAGCTCTCTGATCATCACACTGAACTCTGCTGATTTGGTGTCATCAAACAGTGAGAATCTTCCTGAATTTATCCACTCGTTTTTAGCTCCTGTCTTTATTTGGTCAGAACAGGATGTCCATGAACCCTTACAAAAATATTTTTGGTTTTCTCTGTATTCTGTATAATACTTGCACTTGATAAGGACTCCTCCTCCTGAATATCCTGTTATGTTCTTGGAGGCTCCTCCATCTAACAAAACACCAAACATCCATCTGAGCAAAACCTTCCTTCCTGTAACACTGCTGCTGATAGTGAGGATTATTCTGAAGTGCATTTCTTTACCTGAGATCAGACAGAGGGTGAAGATGAGGAGGATCTTCATCCTGAGTTCACACTCCCAGATCTCCACACCAAGTCCACTTCAGAAAGATATTAACGCTCCTGTCGTGTTACACACTGTTACTGTCTCTGTCCCGCTCAGTGAATGTGCTGTGTGTCTTCATCTGTCTCTTAAGCAGGAGGTCATAGCACACCCACTTCCCCTTCTAGAAGTGTGATAAATAGCTCTACAGGAAGTGTATGTGTGAAATATGTGTGAACTACGTGCCTGTGGTCAGTTACCGTGTATAAACTATCATATGAAGGTGTGAGAGTGTTTAATATTAACATTCTGCATCTGAGCATCTTTCTCCATGGGAGTTATTTCTCCTCTCAGTGCTCCAGTATTAACTTTACTGAGGATATTTATTACTCCATGTCAGTGTGTACTGCTCTACTGCCAGAAGGCCTCTACTGCCCTCCACAGCACAAGGTGTGTAACAGAGGGAGAAAGATACAGTTTAAACTGAACACTACAGTATTCACCATGGAGGATTAAAAATGTAAATAATGAGAGAGCAGGACTTTGTCTGAATTGTAGAAGTTTCTGGTGCTGCTTTGGGAAAACACCTCCACATATTCATATATTCTGCTGTTCTGAGATCAGTTTCCTGCACAACAACGTCCCTGCTGTCCGTGTGTGAACACTAGGGGTGTAACACAGTGACACTTTCTGTATCTGTATCTGTTTAGTGATCTAAATATCCATATCTACTTGCAAATATTTCCTCTAATCCTACTGACCTGTTTATATAGAACCTAACCTGGACTTTGTATCAAACCTGTGTTTATCTGCCTGGTATATGAAAGCTAATCCAAAGTTAAGTGATGCTTAGTGTCAATGTTACTATGGTAACGAGTAACATATGAGACCATTCAGCATGTTCACCTTTTTAATCATGCTACTTGTGTTGTTAACGAGGTTTAAATTATTTCCGTCTCATAAAAACATCGTCTAAGTGTGATTATTAAATGGACAAGGCCTTCTAATGTGCTTCTACTTGCAAGAAAACATGATGAAGTGCCCTCTAGGCCGCCTTTTAAGTGGATTATTAAAAATGATTAGTCATCTAGTTTATTCAGATAGAAATTTCATTGGGATTGTTCTCAATCTGTGCACTTTATTCCTTTATTCCTAGGCTATATCTTGGCTTTCAAGAGCTTGAGCTGAGTGTGCAAAAGCTAAATGCTACATTACTAACATCATCCAGAGCTCTGTCGCTCACTGCTCCAACAAGCAGAACAATTCTGTAGCAGACACAATAATAAAGTCCAGCTATCCATTCATTTTCCATACCGCTTTTCCTACAGGGTCGAGGGGAACCTGGAGCCTATCCCAGGCAGCATGGGGCACAAGGCGGGGTACACCCTGGACAGGGTGCTAATCCATCACAGTTAATCACATACACATTCACACACCCATTCATTCACTACAGACACTTTGGACATGCCAATCAGCCTACCCTGCATGTCTTTGGACTGGGAGAGGGAACTGGAGTACCTGGAGGAAACACCTGCAGCATGGGGAGAACCCTGGAGGTGTGAGGCAAAGTGCTAACCACTAGCTAGTTGAACTCTGTAACTCTAGCTGAACTGTTCTGTACAGGTCAGGTAAGTCCTGGGGGCGGAGCTTTGTGAACACATGGGTAATTGGGGAGAAGGTCCTCGGTGTGTTGGACTTCAGCTGTGACTGGATGTAACCGATCGGCGAGAGTTTCCGCACAACACAACTGAACACAGCTCCTGGCTACAGCCTGCAGAATGGGGCGGGGCTAAACATGTGTCGCTCCGACCATAACCGCTCTCATTGGTTAGTGGCGATGTAATGACGTCGACTCCTCAGAATGTTCTCATTGGACTCTATGCACAGTCACTTCCGCTTTCAGTCTCAGTGGCTAGCGCAACTTTCATTGCTGCACCGGAAGTGATTTTTGCTTTCCGTTTCAATGGGCGCTGTCAGCGTGGCTTTTTACACTCACTGCTTGTAAGATCTTCCACGGATTATTGTGAACGATGACAATCGCATTATGATGTTAGCATCTGTCTTTCCCTTATTTATTATATATTATAATAATATATTAACCTTATTTAAATATTCTGTTTATAGTTTATTGTTATATCTATTATTTTAAAATAAACCATATTTACATGTAGTGTCTTGCTTTAATCTAATGTTTACTACATGAATAAAAATGTTTTCTAATACCAGCCTGCTCTTATTTACTGTGCTGAGTTGCTTTGCTCAACCCTGAACATGTTCATACTCGCTTTTCAAACAGAAAAAAATACACTGAAAATGGGAAATGATGGAAACTAATCACAGAATTAAACTCTGAGGATGTGTTAAGTGGATGTGTCCATTCTAGATTCAGTAGGGGTCAATCACAATGTTATAGGACCCACTCATAATGGTGGTCATACTCTTGACCTTCTACTAACTTACATATTAAATATAGAAAATATCGTCATATTTCCTCAGTCTGAAGTGATCTCGGATCATTCTCTCATCTCGGTTAAATTGTGTATTGATCATAATATATGCACCTTGCCCGTACATTCATGCTGGTGGACTCTCCTCTTCAGTTCACCCCACAGGTTTTCTATGGGGTTCAAGTCAGGGGACTGGGATGGCCATGGCAGGACTATATATATATGACTAAGGGAATTTGGCCTATGTGTTACCACATATTTATACTAGGGATGCACCGAAATGAAAGTTCTTGGCTGAAGCCGAAACCGAGTATAATGAAAAACTTTCCCGAAGGCCGAATACCAAACACGTTTTTTCGTGTTTTTTCGATTTATTTTGCCATTTTTGTTCACCATTGCATAAATGAAATAGTCAAAATGTGCTTTTTACTATTTTGTCTTGCTTTTCAAAGAAAAAATCAATTACAAAAACTACAATTTCAGAATATTTATTTAACACTGAACATTTTTTTCCATTCCAGCAGGCATAGGCTACCAACAAGGCACAATATAACTTTAAATAAATAAATTAGTAAATAAAAATATTTTGATGTGGTCATCTTTGAGCCCCCCTTGAATAGCCTATGTTAGGCCTATAACTGACTGCTGAAAGAATGGAACACTCTGTAGCCTACAACAAAAAAGTGCATTAAAAAGTGCATTGAAAAGAGTGCAGAAAATGGTTCTATCCGCTTCTATATGGCTGATTATATTGGGGATATATACCGCTCACGTCCCTGTACACCTCGCGGAGTATTATAGTGGATATAGTATAGTTAAATACGTTGTTAATGTTATGTACATTGATAGATTTAGTTAGTTTAAACTATAGATTAGTTCATTTAGTCCTCGCTGGTTTCTCCGCTCCCAGTCCATAGTACTAGTTCATGTTTCTTGTTTTGTGTTGTGACCCTGTTTTCTGTGACCTCACTCTGGTTGCTAGGCTACTTGGTCGCGTCATCAAACACGTCATTGTTCAGTCAAATTTATTCGGCCGAACACCGAAAGGGCTTTTTTTGCCATTTAGGCCACCAAACATTCGGTGCATCCCTAATTTATACCCTTGTGAAACAGGAGGTCATGGTTGAACAATTTCTTGTTCCTAGTCGCCCAGGTGTACTAAAAAAAAGGTAAAATATCAGTGGGAATATACTTCGAATATATTTTTCTCATATGAATTCATAGGGATGCCAATAATAGTTGCACACCTATACTTAATAAAGATTTTTTTTTTGAGAAACCTGTGTTGTGTTTGCAGTTGTTTGATATCCATGAGAGCAGAGTGTGAATTTTTTGAACAAAATATCAAAAGTTTTAAAAGTAAAGAAAGCCTTTCACAGCCTTCTTTGCTCATATTTACCAAGGGTGCCAATATTAGTGGAGGGCAGTGTATGAGAAAAATGTTATGATGATAGATACATTCTTACCATTTATCCTTTCTTTATTAAGTTAATTCATAATTTCTCTATCTTAAGACTTGACACTCTTGCTGAGAATAAATCATCTTTTATATAAATGTTAAAAATCTGTTGCGTTATTCTAAAGCAAATATATAATAAATAAATAAATAAACAGCCAGAGATTAACAACCATAAGAATGTGTACATCAACAAAATTCGTTGACATTGAGACTTATAGTTCTTAATGCCCATGTGACATGATGTGACATATAAGGCTAAGTGAAAATCAGCCAAGTAAAGCAGTAAGAGGATTCTTCTTTGAAAATGTACTTATGAATGGAACATTAAAAAAAAAAAAAAAAAAAAAAAAAAAAAAAAAAAAAATTGACAATGTATTAAGTGTGTTGTAGCTTATTAATAAACAATAATATCAAACACAACTTAATATCACATGTGAGTCGTAAGCATTGTTACCAACTGCATTTCCTGTGATAGACCCGAGGCGTCGACCTCATTACATTGCCACTAACCAATGAGACCAGTTATGGGCGGAGTGACGCATGTAGCCCCGTCAAAAGTGCAGCCCCGCTCCATTCTATTTGGAATTGGGGGCGGGCTGAAGGTGTAAAAAAAAAAAAATTCAAATGTTGAATCCTACGGAAGCCCTAAGCGGTCATGCATTGTTAATTTTTTTCTTAGTTGTTTTCTCGTGATCAGGACATAACCAAAGTTGTACGTAATATAGTCCAGAGAAAATCTCCTGCCTTGTGAGTGGGACTGGTGTTGCATGCATGTTGGCATCTTTGGCCTCATAAATGTAATAATTGCCCGTTGTAGAGATGGACTTTATCTCCACATTAAGAGAGAGGTGTGTCTCCTTCTCAAGTATCGGACACTAATGTGGAGGTCCTCAATCCTGCATGGATGATGTATTTTTGTAAGCCAACACCAGAAGGTAGCATCAGCCTGGTTCCCTCTGCAAAAATCCAATAGGATTTTCCCATTGGTTTTTAGATTATTGCAGAAAATAAACTCTGTGACCAACTAAAGTTTATGATTCTCACACGTTTTGTTTATCAAGAAAATCTTCACAAAATAACACAACTTTTATGAATTTTGCAGCCTAAATACAATCGCCAGTAGAAAAACGCTAATGTTAGGCTATAAACGAACTACACCACAGTCGCATGACTTCAGCGTCAGCACCGCTACGCTTCCGACAACTCTTTCAATCTTTATTTAAAAAACACTACCATTGGAAAATATTATAACTGATAAATCTACAAG
Organism: Ictalurus furcatus; assembly: GCF_023375685.1. NCBI lineage: Eukaryota > Metazoa > Chordata > Actinopteri > Siluriformes > Ictaluridae > Ictalurus > Ictalurus furcatus. The sequence continues at coordinate 4,173,947 of NC_071265.1, read as the reverse complement.
TTGGAAAGTCTGAGTGTGGAATATTTGTGCAAGAGCGTGAGTATAAACACAACGAGGCTGTAGTAGATGAGTTTTCCTGTTCGCCGTGATGACGTTTAATTTCCTCGATAATCTCTGTACTCTCATTTAGCCACTCGTTAGCAGCCACCTTTTTCAAAATCATGAGTGGAGTACTACTGATATCTTTTATGTCATAGAATAAAACGTGAAAAAATCTTGAGATTGTGTTAACCACAGACCTTATTTTAGACATTTAACCAAAAACCCATTCAAAAAACCCACTGACTTCGGGACGATGGATGTCTAATACATAGAATAATTAAGTCCAGATCACGAGAAAGCATTAAAGAAAAATTAACAATGCATGGCCACTTAGGGCTTCCGTAGAATCCACTCCCGCAATCCTCACAGACTTAATCTTAAAAAAAATAATGACCACTTTTGTCTTTTTTTTGCCTAATAATAACCAACATATGATGATGATGATGAAGAAGAAGAAGAATCTAAACAAAGCGGTAGAGTTCCAGTGCCACAGGGTTGCAGCACTAATGATGAGAAACTAGCCTCATGAATTAACATGACTGACTGTATCATAGTCACACGAGTCCTCTTCCTTCTTAAAGAGAATCTGTGGAACTGCATCATTAGAGCTGGTGGCCCTGGAGTGAAAACTCACTGCTGCCTAAGTCAGACCTTCATCAGATTTCTCAGCCGAGAGACGTGTGGGTAACTGAGCTGTGGAGTAGATGTCCTGATCAGAGGGGATTGAGGGTCGTTGAATAGTAGAATAAACAGTAGAATCACAGAGGATTGTGGATAACTCTATGTTTGAATAAACAGTTTCAGGATCAGTGAGGATTGTGGGTAGTTGAGCAGTAGAGTAAACTGAAGAAGATCCAGCGTCTGAGGCAGGAAGTCGTCTGGTGTCTATAATCTCCTCATAGAAACAGATATCAGGAGGAACCTGAGAGCAAAGAGAAACAAAAACAAAGAATATAAATGTTTTCAACAACAAATGTTGTTGTTGTAAAAGACAATATATTTTGTACTGAGCACACACTGATGAAGACAATTACCCCTTGGTAAACCTCTCCTGAGGTTTGGACAGAACTCCTGCCAGTAGAAAATGTACCTCCTGATAACAGAAGTCAAGTAATCAGTAAATGTTATAAACACTGTTATTTTTAGATTTAGATTTAATTTAGTTTTGGAATCAGTCATGAATTCATTTCCAGTAAATGCTTTACATTAGTCCATTACACATCCACCTACCAGCATGTTTTTGTGAGGTGAGATATGCAAAACTAGCTAGTCTTACGACTAGCAAGAGCAACCTCTAAATCATCTGTCCTCATCCTACTTGACCTCTCTGCTGCTTTCGACACTGTGAACCATCAGATCCTCCTGTCAAGGCCTTGATGCTCACCTACAAGATCTTGTCTGGAACAGCACCCTCCTACCTCAACTCTCTCCTGAAGGCTTACGTTCCCTCACGCAATCTGAGAGCGATTAGTGACCGACTCAAGGGCCCTTTCCAGAACCTTCAAACTAACTGTTCCTCAGTGGTGGAATGAACTTCCAACCTCAAACCAGACCACAGAATCTCTCACCATCTTCAAAAAACAGCTAAAGACCCACCTCTTCCATGAACACCTAACCAACTCATTAAAAAAAAAAAAAAAAAAAAAAAAAATTTGCACTTACACCTCTACTCTGTGCACTTTGCTTCTTCTAGAACTCAATTAATGGATCTTGTATGGTAGCACTACTTGTATTGTTCTCTGCTTGATATATCGCTTTGCTTGTATTTCCTCATTTGTAAGTTGCTTTGGATAAAAGCGTCCGCTAAATGAATAAATGTAAATGTAAATGTAAAACAGGAATCCAAGCTCAGGACTGAATTCTGGACACTGGAGCTGTGAGACAGCAACACTACCTGCTGCACCACTGTACCACCGATCATCAACCCGTCACACCAAATTAAACCTGTTACACACTGATAATGTGTTGTGTTTGTGTTTGGGTACCTTGCATCTTCTGTCTTTTTTGTAGGATCACAAAGAGGAATGAGATTGCAATCAGAAGCAGCAGCAGAATTACAGACACAGTGATCACAGTGGAAGCTGGAAATCCTGGAAGAGAAACAAACAGACAGTCACTTTAACCTACATGCTGATCATTCATAAGGGATCAGATTCATCAAAGTCATGTAGTTAGACTCTGGGGGTGATGAGGATCTGAGCAGAATCACCTGCTGGAGGAGAAGCTGGAGTAGACTCAGATGATGATGATGATGATGATGATGGTTGTGTTGGTATCGAGGTTGAAACTGGGACATGTGGATCTAAAGCAGTGAAAAGTTTAGTTAGATAATGAAAGACATTAAGTGAGTGAATCTAGTAAATGACTGATAGCAGTACAGATGCAACACAATACAGTGTACATTCTCTATGTGTGGGACTTCAGAAATACTGACTGAGACAACGTGTCTCCATGTCTCTACAAACTCACCAGTAACTGTCAGGTTGATCTGTGTGAAATAAACCTTGTATCCATCATCAGATGTCCAGGCTGCTTCAGCTCCACACCAGTATTCACCAGAGTCCTGCTCAGTTACATTTCTAATACTCACAGTCAACATTTGTGTTTCTCTGTCATCATACAGGGAGAATTTCCCCTCATTTACATATTTTCTGCTTTCTTTAACAGATTCTTTATAAGAACAAGCAGCACGTTGCAGCCTCGTCTTGCAGAGAAACTTGGGGTCACTCCTGAGGGATTGTGGGTATTTACAGCTGATATTCAAATCTCCTCCTACATGGACAGTCTTACTGATGGACTTCTCATAGGACAGATCTGCAAATCACAACCAATCAGATCAGTTTATATGTGTATATGTGTCCTAGCTCTGATTAACAACACTTAGACAGTTATACAGTAAATTTACAAGTAAATCTGATGTTTCTTCTGATAAAACACACTGAAGAATGTTCCAGTGTCCTCCGTAATCAGCTTTCTGATAAACACACTGAAGAATCCTGCACTTCTGTTGCCCTGAATTGAGAATCTGCCATCATGTGACCATTCACTGTTTAGTTTTGTTGTTATTTCATTAAAACACCACTGATGTGTTCCCATCTTACAGAAAGATTTGGGTTTGTATTTATATTCATCCTCATATCTGCACTTGATGTTGATTCCTCCCCCTGCATATGCACTCACTTCTCTAGAGACCGAGCCCCCTGTTAAAAGCAAGTTCAACCCTGCTCAAATAATTAAACTGGAAGCAGTTAGTAAAGTTTATACTGCAATTCAAGTGAAAAAAAAAACTTTTTTCTTTCAAGATGATGTCTCACAGGCAAATTCATGACTATGCATCTGATTTAATTTGTCAGAAAATTTACTAAGGTTCAGGTTACGATTGACAGTCAAAATCAGGAAGCTCATGGTAAAAAAAAAAAAAAAGTCAGGTGAAGTGTCAGGCAAACAGAACAGCACCGGGCAATCAGAAACTAAATGAAGTGTGTAAGCAAAAAGTCAAAAACCAGAAATAATGAGCAATGAAATCATGCTCAGAAACACACACGGTAGTGAAAATAATTTGAATAGATAATGAAGTAAAATTAATACAAGGAAGTAAATGAAGGAAGCAGGAAGTTCAATAGTTTGCAGGTCAGTCTGAATTCAACTTGATATTTTAAATGTAGTGCAGAAATAAAGTTCAAATGTACAGATTGATTGGTTTCTCAGCCAGGAAAAGGGGAAAAAAATTAACTCATGATCTCAATATTTGAAGGATAATATAAAGAGTAAAAATATGAAAAATATGTTAAAATGATACATAAGTATAGAAATAAAGTATGATTACTTTGTATTTTGTCTGCTAATGACACTAGAGCTTTGTGAAGAAAAACTCAAGGCAGCGGTGGGAGACTCACCTTCCTTCACCTTCAGTTCCACCGGTGTGTAAAGGTCTATTCCCAATTTATCAGCTCCACAGTAGTACGTCCCAGTGTCCTCTACAGTGAGCTCTCTGATCATCACACTGAACTCTGCTGATATGGTGTCATCAAACAGTGAGAATCTTCCTGAATTTATCCACTCGTTTTTAGCTCCTGTCTTTATTTGGTCAGAACAGGATAGCCATGGACCCTTACAGAAATATTTTTGGTTTTCTCTGTATTCTGTATGATACTTGCACTTGATAAGGACTCCTCCTCCTGAATATCCTGTTACTTCCTTGGAGGCTCCTCCATCTAACAAAACACCAAATATCCATCTGAGCAAAACCTTCCTTCATGTAACACTGCTGCTGATAGTGAGGATTATTCTGAAGTGCACTTCTTTACCTGAGATCAGACAGAGGGTGAAGATGAGGAGGATCTTCATCCTGAGTTCACACTCCCAGATCTCCACACCAACTCCACTTCAGAAAGATATTAAAGCTCCTGTTGTGTTACACACTGTTACTGTCTGTCCTGCTCTGTGAATGTGCTGTGTGTCTTCATCTGTGTTTTAAGCTGAAAGTGATGCAGTAACCACTTCCCCTTCTGTCAGAGTAAGAAACAGCTGCAAACCTCATTCTATGGGGTCTACCATAGGCCTGCGCAAGGACCCCTCTTTAGACCTGCGGTTACAGGACTCTGCACTTCCTTGATCAAATGCTAGGTGGAAATCAACTTTAGGGCTGTGAAGCAAATAAGAACCATGCTGATTATTTTTTTTTCAATTAGCTAATACAGCTCATTTTTTACAAATCCGCTAGCTGGCTGAAAGGATAATGTTGGGTGTAACAAGCCAGGGCTATGTAATTCATATTTAATTAACTAACTTGTCTTTTTATTTTTGTCATTCTTATTATATCTTAGGCTTTTATTTTGTGCAAACAATAAGTCATTACCAGTGTGTAGATAATTTCACTCAGCTAGTGCACAAGAGCATAACCAGAGGTGTAAAAAGTGCATAAAAACTGCAATTATGTGACATTATGACGTAATGTGTCAGAATCTTATTCAGTTTAAAGCACGGAGCCAAAAATATACTGGAGTTATATTAAAAAGGTATTTAGACTGGGTGGCACGACGGCTTAGTGGTCAGCACATTTGCGTCACATTTGCAGGGTTGGGGGTTCGATTCCTGCCTCCGCCCTGCGTGCAGAGAGTTTGCATGTCCTCCCCGTGCTTTTAGGGTTTCCTCCAGGTACTCCGGTTTCCTACCCCTATCCAATGATGTGTTGTAGTCTATATGGCATTTCCAAACTATCCATAGTGTATAAATTGTTGTGTGTTTGTGCCCTGCAATGGTTTGGGTCCCCTCGCCTTGTCCCCTGGGATATAGGCTCCATACTCCCCCGTGACCCTGTACAAGATAAGCAGTATAGAAAATGGATGGATGGATAGAGGTATTTAGCTTTAAACAGTCTTGGAAATGTAAAACGTAGGCCTAAATGTTTTGGCGTGGAATTAATGGGTGATATCGGTCCTCACACAGAGATGAATTGCTTTAGTAGGTTGCTTCATTTTACACTGATGTCAGTTTGGGTTTGGTTTGGCAGACTATTCTCAGCCCAGCAGTGACACCGAGTTGTTTTTGCATGCACACACACGCACACGCCACAAACTAATACCTGCTCAGTGGTGGTCCTGTGATGGTCCTGACCAATGATGAACAAGCTTAAGGAGGACTAACAAATCATGCCGAGAAACAGATCTATAATTTCAGAAGTACAGAATGCATCTCTATGGAAAGTAAACACGATAAAATGGACAATGATTGCAGACACAAGGTAGGTGTACCTAATTACCTGTAAGCATATCATTTTTTGCATGCAATGTCAGATATTCGATTTGATTTGAGACCATATCAGCACACGTTCTTCAGCCGATGTACTTGTATGCGGATAAGCAAAACGATTTCATTTACTCTTGTCTTGAATGTGGTCAAAGAACATCCCAGACAACTCGGAATGAGGTTTGAGTGATCCAATCATAATCCAATCAGCATGAGTATCAAGTCCATTTACACTGGCATTTGATGCACTCAGGCGAAACCCAGTCATGATCTGATCACTGAAAACGCACATTAATTCAGGGACACTTTTCATCTGCCAGTTATTAGGCTCACAGATAACTCGGGTTTGCTGGTGTACGTAATCATATTTGCTGTCAGAGATATGAAACTGAAACTTCTCATCGAGTCCCAGTGTTTGTGGGGTTAAATAAATGAAACGACCAGCTAAATGAATACTATTTATAATCCCACTATCCGGTGTCCCTTTTCGAGTGTGTTTTCTTTCTCATGTCGTTTCAGGGAGTTTTTTCATCACGACTGTGACCTTTGACCTCTTGTATATGGCTCTAAATCTATGGATTTATGTAATTGTGCTTTTTGGCAATGTTTATAATTAAAAACAGTATACAATTAAAAAGTCAATGTAGATGTAGTGTATGGCATTTGGCAGAAGCCCTTATCCAGAGCAACAAACAGAAGTGCTTTGAAGTTTCTATCAATAAATACATCCTGATACTGGTTCACTAGGTCACGGAATAAAAACACTTTGAACTACAGAAAGTTTCAGAGTTATATTTATTGTAATAATTTAGCAAATAAAATAAAAAAGTCATGAAAAGCAACATTATATCAGTACACGTATAAATTATTTAAAAAATTAAATGAAAAGACTAAATGAATAAGAAACTGAACCACAATCTGCAACTATTAGAGAAGACAATACAAGATTCTTTCAAAGCACTGATCTCACACCATTTCTTTTACAAAACTGGACACGTTTTGTTTTAGGCCACTCCGGCCAGCCCACGTCACGAAGACGAGTCCATGGAGGCGGATACAAATGCAAAACAACCAAAACAACCAGAAAGTAAACACTACTTAAACTATCAAAAAGACTATGCCTAGTACAAACATCAAATGGAACTAACAAAACTTAACATAACATGAACATAATGCTCCAGCAAACAAAGTGAGAACACAAGGAGCTTAAATAGAACAACTAATCAAGAAATAACAAACAGGTGGGCATGACTGAGACAGGAAATCAGTGAGACAATAGAACAAGAAGTCAGGGTGCCCTCTAGTGGCCCAAGGTGGAATTTCCCTTGTGGACCATGACAGCCCAAGTTTTCTAGTTTCCTTGAACTAAGGAAATCCATTGAAGTAAGTGGACCACTCATGAAATTTGTGAACAGATTGCTGCGCACTGGATTCTGAATGACATCACGCCAAATTTAGATCCCATGTAACACAACAAAATATTCCACAACACACAGTCTAGTTAGTTTGATGGACTGATGTGTACAAGGCCTGTGATGTTTCGGGCTCAGTGTGCACACTAATCACGACGGATTTTGCCAAGGCATTTGATGCTGTAGATCACACAGTGACAGTACAAGGCCTCCTCGATCGTGCAGTGAGACCGGACCTAATCTCTTGAATTTGCAGCTTCACGACTGTCCATCGCCAAAAAGTGCATCATCAGGGATATCTCTCTGATTGGGAATATCAAACATGTGGAGTTGCACAGGGATTCGTACTAGGGCTTATAGTCTTCTTAACGCTGATTAACAGTGCTCTCCTGGATGGAACAGATTACTGGAAATATGTGGATGATATGACATTGGCCCAGATGTGGACACCCCAACTACCCTGTACCCTCTGGACAGACCCTGAATGGTCTTAACAACTGGGTAGAGGAACATAAAATGAAACTCAACTCAAGGAAATGTAAAGTTTTATGTTACCAGCATGAGACATAGACCGGCCAGGCCGAGCCTCTCCACTGATCAGAACATATTGGACGTTTGTGACATAGTCAAAGTCCTGGGGGTTATCATCCAGGGTAACTTGAGATGGGACAGTCAGGAGGACCACATGTTGACCTCAGCCAACAGGAAGCTTGAGGAAGAGGAACAACAGGAAGACATGCAGAAAAGGGCTTGTAAAATCATACTTGGTCAGAGGTTCCTGTTCTCACTGCTCTTACCGCACTTTGGCGGTGTACACACTACATGACTTTCACACACAGAATAGCTGACACATGGCTGACACTGAAACTACATGACTTGACTCACTTGCAGTCAGTTGGTTAGCATTGTACAAGCACCAAAATGAGATACTGACTGGATTACTGGGGATAAAATTGGGTAGAATCTATACTTTAGGGGAAAAGGGCCCTAAGATTCACACATCGTGAACAATAGCTCAGAACTGAAGTAGGTACTTATGGCTTTGGGCTTTCTAATGATGATGAGAAACAAGAATTTTCAGCCAATTGTGGTGCTATCTCACCACTATAACATCTGATACAGATATCTTCAGTGCATCTGTTCAGGCACATTACTGGATTTTGCTTCAGATATTGTTTTGGGCTCAAGCTGTGGAGGGGAAGAAGAGGAAGAAGAAGAAGAAAAAGAAGAAGAAGAGGAAGAAGAATCTAAACAAAGCGGTAGAGTTCCAGTGCCACATGGTTGGAGTCCTAATGATGAGACACTAGCCTCATGAAGTAACATGACTGACTGTATCATAATCACACGAGACCTCTTCCTTCTTAAAGAGAATCTGTGGAACTGCATCATTAGAGCTGGTGGCCCTGGAGTGAAAACTCACTGCTACGTAAGTCAGACCTTCATCAGATTTCTCAGCCAAGAGACGTGTGGGTAACTGAGCTGTGGAGCAGATGTCCCGATCAGAGGGGATTATGGGTAGTTGTGCAGTAGAATAAACAGCAGAATCACAGAGGATTGTGGGTAACTCTGTGTTTGAATAAACAGGTTGAGGATCAGAGAGGATTGTGGGTAGTTGTGCAGTAGAGCAAACTGAAGAAGATCCAGCGTCTGAGGCAGGAAGTCGTCTGGTGTCTTTAATCTCCTCATAGAAACAGATATCAGGAGGAACCTGAGAGCAAAGAGAAATGGAAACAATATAAAAATATAAATGATTTCATCCTTTTTTTTTATTATTATTGCAAAAGACAATAGGTTTTGTACTGAACACACACTGATGAAGACAATTACCCCTTGGTGATTTCCTGAGGTTTGGACAGAACTCCTGCCAGTAGAAGCTGTACCTCCTGATAACAGAAGTCAAGTAATCAGTAAATCTTATGAATGCTGTTATTTTTAGTTTTAGATTTAGTTTAGTTTTGGAATCAGTCATGAATTCATTTCCAGTAAATGCTTTACATTAGTCCATTACAGGACATCATACATCCACCTACCAGCATGTTTTTGTGAGGTCAGATATGCAAAACAGGAACCCAAGCTCAGGACTGAATTCTGGACACTGGAGCTGTGAGACAGCAACGCTACCTGCTGCACCACTGTACCACCGATCATCAACCCGTCACACCAAATTAAACCTGTTACACACTGATAATGTGTTGTGTTTGTGTTTGGGTACCTTGCATCTTCTGTCTTTTTTGTAGAATCACAAAGAGGAATGAGATTGCAATCAGAAGCAGCAGCAGAATTACAGACACAGTGATCACAGTGGAAACTGGAAATCCTGGAAGAGAAACAAACAGACAGTCACTTTAACCTACATGCTGATCATTCATAAGGGATCAGATTCATCAAAGTCATGTAGTTAGACTCTGGGGGTGATGAGGATCTGAGCAGAATCACCTGCTGGAGGAGAAGCTGGAGTAGGCTCAGAAGAGGATGATGATGATGGTGATGATGATGATGAGGATGATGATGATGATGATGAAGGTTGTGTTGATATCGAGGTTGAAACTGGGACATGTGGATCTAAAGCAGTGAAAAGTTTAGTTCGATAATGAAAGACATTAAGTGAGTGAATCTAGTAAATGACTGATAGCAGCACAGATGCAACACAATACAGTGTACATTCTCTATGTGTGGAACTTCAGAAATACTGACTGAGACAACGTGTCTCCATGTCTCTACAAACTCACCAGTAACTGTCAGGTTGATCTGTGTGAAATAAACCTTGTATCCATGATCAGATGTCCAGGCTGCTTCAGCTCCACACCAGTATTCACCAGAGTCCTGCTCAGTTACATTTCTAATACTCACAGTCAACATTTGTGTTTCTCTGTCATCATACAGGGAGAATTTCCCCATATTTACATATTTTCTGCTTTCTTTAACAGATTCTTTATAAGAACAAGCAACACGTTGCAGCCTCGTCTTGCAGAGAAACTTGGGGTCACTCCTGAGGGATTGTGGGTATTTACAGCTGATATTCAAATCTCCTCCTACATGGACAGTCTTACTGATGGACTTCTCATAGGACAGATCTGCAAATCACAACCAATCAGATCAGTTTATATGTGTATATGTGTCCTAGCTCTGATTAACAACACTTAGACAGTTATACAGTAAATTTACATATAAATCTGATGTTTCTTCTGATAAAACACATAATTAAAGATCCTCATCTTCTGTTACTTTCAGCTTCACTACAGTGTAGATCTGTATTTCATCAGACACAACAACAGCACATGCGTATGTTCCAGTGTCCTCCGTAATCAGCTCTCTGATAAACACACTGAAGAATCCTGCACTTCTGCTGTCCTGAATTGAGAATCTGCCATCATGTGACCATTCACTGTGTAGTTTTGTTGTTATTCGATTAAAACACCACTGATGTGATCCCATCTTACAGAAAGATTTGGGTTTGTCTTTATATTCATCCTCATATCTGCACTTGATGTTGATTCCTCCCCCTGCATATGCACTCACTTCTCTAGAGACCAAGCCCCCTGGTAAAAGCAAGTTCAATCCTGCTCAATTAATTAAAACTGGAAGCAGTTAACATAACGTTAGCTCACTTATTATCAAACATGGCTGATTTTATTATTCACACACAGCGATTAGCGTAACGTTAGCTCGCTAACTATCAAACACGGCTAATTTTATTATTTACACAGCGATTAGCATAACGTTAGCTCACTTACTATCAAACATGGCTAATTTTATTATTCACACACAGCGGTTAGCGTAACGTTAGCTCGCTTACTATCAAACACGGCTGATTTTATTATTCACACACAGCGGTTAGCGTAACGTTAGCTCGTTTATTATCAAACACAGCTAATTTTATTATTTACACACAGCGGTTAGCGTAACGTTAGCTCGCTTACTATGAAACACGGCTAATTTTATTATTCACACAGCGGTTAGCGTAATGTTAGCTGGCTTACTATCAAACACGGCTAATTTTATTATTCACACAGCGGTTAGCGTAATGTTAGCTCGCTTACTATCAAACACGACTAATTTTATTATTTACACAGCGATTAGCGTAACGTTAGCTCGCTTACTATCAAACACGACTAATTTTATTATTTACACAGCGATTAGCATAACGTTAGCTCGCTTACTATCAAACACGACTAATTTTATTATTTACACAGCGGTTAGCATAACGTTAGCTCGCTTACTATCAAACACGGCTAATTTTATTATTCACACAGCGGTTAGCGTAATGTTAGCTGGCTTACTATCAAACACGGCTAATTTTATTATTTACACAGCGGTTAGCGTAACGCTAGCTCGCTTACTATCAAACATGGCTGATTTTATTATTCACACACAGCGGTTAGCGTAACGCTAGCTCGCTTACTATCAAACACGGCTAATTTTATTATTCACACAGCGGTTAGCGTAATGTTAGCTGGCTTACTATCAAACACGGCTAATTTTATTATTTACACAGCGGTTAGCGTAACGCTAGCTCGCTTACTATCAAACATGGCTGATTTTATTATTCACACACAGCGGTTAGCAGAACGCTAGCTCGCTTACTATCAAACACGGCTAATTTTATTATTCACACAGCGGTTAGCGTAATGTTAGCTCGCTTACTATCAAACACGGCTAATTTTATTATTCACGCACAGCGGTTAGCGTAATGTTAGCTCGCTTACTATCAAACACGACTAATTTTATTATTTACACAGCGATTAGCATAACGTTAGCTCGCTTACTATCAAACACGACTAATTTTATTATTTACACAGCGGTTAGCATAACGTTAGCTCGCTTACTATCAAACATGGCTAATTTTATAATTTACACACAGCGGTTAGCGTAACATTAGCTCACTTACTATCAAACAAGGCAAATTTTTTTATTAACACAGCGGTTAGCATAACGTTAGCTCGCTTACTATCAAACACGACTAATTTTATTATTCACGCACAGCAGTTATCTGAGTGCTGTGACTAACATTACTGAAACACTGATTAATTCCAACACTACCAGCGTTAACATTGCTGCTTGCAGTGAAAGTAAGTTAGCTAACACTAGCTAGCTAGTTATGAGTAACTGACTCCGCCCACAGCCAGGAGACAGAAATCCAACCACATTTCCTCAGTGTTCATTTAAATTCAGGTCTTTTTATCATGAGCTCTGTTTATTTCTCCATTAAACTGTAACTGTAATGTATGAAGATCAGGTAAGACTTATATGCAGTCATTATTGTGTAGAAATTAAAAATTGTGATATTCATACAAATTGGTTTGGATTTCAGAAGCTAATTTAAATATAAAAAGTTAAAATGCACAAAAATGTGATTGGTTTCTCGGCCATGCAAAAGTAATGGACACTCAAATCGTGATATTTGAAAGTTTTAGTAAATTTTTCACTTGAAAGGTCTGAATAAATATCTCCTACTCACCTTCCTTCACCTTCAGTTCCACAGGTGTGTAAATGTCTTTCCATAAATCTTTATTAACTGCACACTGGTACGTCCCAGTGTCCTCTACAGTGAGCTCTCTGATCTTCACACTGAACTCTGCTGATTTGGTGTCATCAAACAGTGAGAATCTTCCTGAATTTATCCACTCGTTTTTAGCTCCTGTCTTTATTTGGTCAGAACAGCCTGGTACTGAACCCTTACAGAAATATTTTTGGTTTTCTCTGTATTCTGTAGTATACTTGCACTTGATAAGGACTCCTCCTCCTGAATATCCTGTTACTTCCTTGGAGGCTCCTCCATCTAACAAAACACCAAACATCCATCTGAGCAAAACCTTCCTTCATGTAACACTGCTGCTGATAGTGAGGATTATTCTGAAGTGCATTTCTTTACCTGAGATCAGACAGAGGGTGAAGATGAGGAGGATCTTCATCCTGAGTTCACACTCCCAGATCTCCACACCAACTCCACTTCAGAAAGATATTAACGCTCCTGTCGTGTTACACACTGTTACTGTCTCTGTCCCGCTCTGTGAATGTGCTGTGTGTCTTCATCTGTGCCTTAAGCAGAAACTCACAGCACACCCATTTCCCCTTCTAGAAGTGTGAGAAAGAGCTCTACAGGAAGTGTGTGTGTGAATAATGTGTGAACTACATGCCTCTGATCAGTTACAGTGTATAAACTATCATATGAAGGTGTGAGAGTGTTTAATATTAACATTCTGCATCTGAGCATCTTTCTCCATGGGAGTTATTTCTCCACTCAGTGCTCCAGTATTAACTTTACTGAGGATATTTATTATTCCATGTCAGTGTGTACTGCTCTACTGCCAGAAGGCCTCTACTGCCCTCTACAGCACAAGGTGTGTAACAGAGGGAGAAAGATACAGTTAAAACTGAACACTACAGAATTCACCATGGAGGGTTAAAAATGTAAATAATGAGAGAGCAGGACTTTGTCTGAATTGTAGAAGTTTCTGGTGCTGCTTCTATGTCTTGCCCATTTAATAATCACACTTAGATGATGTTTTTCTGAGACGGAAATAATTTAAACTTTGTTAACAACACAACTAGCATGATTAAAAAGGTGAACATGCTGAATGGTCTCATGTATTACTCGTTGTCATAGTAACATTGACACTAAGCATCACTTAACTTTGGATTAGCTTTCATATACCAGGCAGATAAACACAGGTTTTATACAGAGAGTCCAGGTTAGGATCTATATAAACAGGTCATTTGTAATAGAGGAAATAGTTGCAAGCAGATATGGATATTTAGATCACTAAACAGATACAGATACAGAAAGTGCCACTGTGTTACACCCCTAGTGTTCACACACGGACAGCAGGGACGTTGTTGTGCAGGAAGCTGATCTCAGAACAGCAGAATATGTGAATATGTGGAGGTGTTTCACCCCCCAAAAAGTAAAATAAATAAATAAATAAATAAATAAATAATTTCTCCGCTTGTGTGTTGTATGTAAATAGATATGAAATAAAACTCGAGGGAGTCCAAGTATGAGTAGCATGTAATTTTTTTGAGAATTCACTGGGCTGGTGGGACTGCAGTCTGTGACTATATCAATGAAATCAGATTCCCAATATCCTCTATCAATGAAAATCCAGTCAGGAGTGACACAGTATGCGGAAGTCAGTTTTAAAAAAAAGTGAAACCAGACAGGCCGAACAAAAGGGGAATGAAACCAAGCTAAACCTGAAAGATAAGGAGCAATGAAGTAAGCGAATTCCGCAAGATAAGAGTTGCTGGAAAACACCGTTTTGCAAATGTGAGAATTGCTGAAAAACACTGTTGAGGGAACGTAAGGGTTTTCGGTATCGGTTAACTCAGAACATATTGGTATTGGAAAAAAGTTGCTGAGGGTGGGAAATCTGAACCTAAGGAACTGTATAAATAGGAGAGCCTCAGCTCTGGGTTTTTAGGTCACCCTTGGGACGTCTCAACTGTGTGGGTCTCATGTGAATTGGAACAATAAACTTGGACCCTTGCTTCTTCTCACTCACTGGTTCGGTGTCTTGCTTTCTTCATGCAACAGTCTGGTAGATGTGAGTATCTGTTTCTATGCTGCATTTTTGTTAATCATAACTATATTCAGTTAGTGGACCTAATTTGATACAACATGTGCCCTAGTGTTTTTACATTTTACATTTCCTGGTGCTTTATAGAGGTTAATTCTACAGGATTGCGGATCAACACTGCCATCTAGAGGAGCCTTTAGTAAAAGCATAGAATGTTCAGCATAAACTCAGCTGTGTTACTTTATGGACATACAGTACAGTGGGGTCCAGATGTCTGAGCTCTAGTGAAAATGCTTCTCTTTATCATTCTTTTTCTATTTAACACAAAGGTTTTCATTACACATGAGATTATCAGCAACAGCTTGAGTGAAAAATAGAATCTTAGAAATATTTACATGAATTTCAGAGTTTCTTAATATTTGGTACGTCCCCTTTTGCTTTAATGACACTGTGCACCCGAGCTGGCACAGAATCCACAAGTTTGTGCAAAACCTGATGATCCATTTTAGATAAAATCCATCAGCGTGTCGTCTTTTGTCGTCTTCTTCTTCTTTTTTTAAAAAAAACTTTGTTTATTTCCAGAATTTAAATCTAAATAAAACTTCAGATTTTCACTGTGGTTTCAGAATATTGGACCCCAGCTGTATGTATATAATAATCTTATATATTGGTGTAAATACTGGCCTGAGATGATAACTTCCTGCTTAGGAACAATACTATGCACTTGAGAAAGTTTATTTATTGCATAACATCCTGCTGATAACATCAAAAGTGAACAGTCCATAATGAATTAAACATAAAAAAAATCATTTAAATGGCAAAAATACACTTTGTGCTTTTATCTGAATAAGCATACACGACAGAATTCTTGATTATGAAACAGAGGGCATGAGGATGGCTGATATAAGTACGCAGAGCAGTAATAATGAGTGTGGTCACTATAAGACAAAGTAAAAATGAACAACAACGTGAAAAAAAAGTGAAGTGAAAGTGAAGTGAGTGGGTCAAGCTGATTTTGAGACTTTGGGGTTAAGATAAGACGAATGTCTCCACTTCTCTCTTTCTTCTAGCACTCACTCTCTGTAAAGATACTATTTAAAATCATACTCCTATATACAGTACAATGCATACCTTTCTCCATATATTAATACATACTGCTTTTCTTTCCAAACATACCATAGTCCACACATACAATACACACCACACTCAGTACATACCATACGTTCATATAGCTATTCAAAATGGATGAAAATACAAAGATGAATATAGCCACAAGCAGTGATCATATTAAAGAAAAATCACAATCTGCACTTATTGTAAAATTAGAGAAAATACCAGAAGCTACGATGGACTGGTGTTCCTCCCAGGGTGTATTCCTGCCTCACGTCCAGTGTTCCCGAGGCTCCAGATCTACTACAAACCTGACCAGGACACAGTTACTGAAGATGAAAAATACTGACTGGGATGAATGGACATGTGGAATGATGATGATGATGATGACGATGATGATGGTGATGCTTGGAGACCTAATTATTATAACCTAGCCAATAATTCAGGCCTTCAGCAGATTCCTCAACTAACTGCTGATCAGCACTGACTCAGGAATCAGAGAGACTTGTGGGTAACTGAGCTGTGGAGTAGATTTCCTGATCAGGAGGGATTGTGGGTAATTGAGGAGTAGAGTAAACATTTCAACTACATGTTGGCATAAACATTTTGAGGAGGATCAGAGGGGATTGTGGCTAGTTGAACATTGCAGTAAATTTTTCCAGCGTCTGAGGCAGACCGGCGTCTGGTGTCTTTAACCTCCTCATAATCAAAGACAGTAAGCACAGAGAAACAGAAACAACACATATAAATGTTTTCATGGATTTTCAAAGACAGTAAATTGTGGTACTGAACACACACACTGATGAAGACAGTTACCTCTTGGTCGTTTCCTGAGCCTTGGACAGAACTCTCACCAATAGAAGCTGTACCTGCTGAAACAAAAAACATCCAAGTAGTCAGTAGTTGTTATTACTGTTGTTATTATTAGCTTTGGATTTTATGATGGCCGGAAATCCTGTGGTGTATTTATTCATCTGTATTATGGGTTCATTTTCTGTCTCTTCTCATCCGTGCTCATTGTTGGTCGGCATGGACAGGATCACTGTGTCACTAACTACTCCTCCTACTGAACATGTAACTGACTAATGAACAAGGGTAACAACACACACACACACACACACACTCCGAGCATCTGAAACCATTCAGACATGATTAAACAGCAAGTAGTGTAGTAAATATGTTTCCTCAAAGATGAAGTTTGTAAGTAATATTAAACAGACTAGACCTTGTATCCTGCATTTCTTATGTAGAATCACAAAGAGGAATATGATTCCAATCAGAAGCAGCAGCAGAATTACAGACACAGTGATCACAGTGGAAGCTGGAAATCCTGGAAGAGAAAGAAACAGTCAGTCACTTTAACCTACATGCTGATCATTCATAAGGGATCAGATTCATCAAAGTCATGTAGTTAGACTCTGGGGGTGATGAGGATCTGAGCAGAATCACCTGCTGGAGGAGAAGCTGGAGTAGACTCAGAAGAGGATGATGATGATGGTGATGATGATGATGAGGATGATGATGATGATGATGAAGGTTGTGTTGATATCGAGGTTGAAACTGGGACATGTGGATCTAAAGCAGAGAAAAGTTTAGTTAGATAATGAAAGACATTAAGTGAGTGAATCTAGTAAATGACTGATAGCAGCACAGATGCAACACAATACAGTGTACATTCTCTATGTGTGGAACTTCAGAAATACTGACTGAGACAACGTGTCTCCATGTCTCTACAAACTCACCAGTAACTGTCAGGTCGATCTGTGTGAAATAAACCTTGTATCCATGATCAGATGTCCAGGCTGCTTCAGCTCCACACCAGTATTCACCAGAGTCCTGCTCAGTTACATTTCTAATACTCACAGTCAACATTTGTGTTTCTCTGTCATCATACAGGGAGAATTTCCCCATATTTACATATTTTCTGCTTTCTTTAACAGATTCTTTATAAGAACAAGCAGCACGTTGCAGCCTCGTCTTGCAGAGAAACTTGGGGTCACTCCTGAGGGATTGTGGGTATTTACAGCTGATATTCAAATCTCCTCCTACATGGACAGTCTTACTGATGGACTTCTCATAGGACAGATCTGCAAATCACAACCAATCAGATCAGTTTATATGTGTATATGTGTCCTAGCTCTGATTAACAACACTTAGAGAGTTATACAGTAAATTTACATATAAATCTGATGTTTCTTCTGATAAAACACATAATTAAAGATCCTCATCTTCTGTTACTTTCAGCTTCACTACAGTGTAGATCTGTATTTCATCAGACACAACAACAGCACACGCGTATGTTCCCGTGTCCTCCGTAATCAGCTCTCTGATAAACACACTGAAGAATCCTGCACTTCTGCTGTCCTGAATTGAGAATCTGCCATCATGTGACCATTCACTGTTTAGTTTTGTTGTTATTGGATTAAAACACCACTGATGTGTTCCCATCTTACAGAAAGATTTGGGTTTGTCTTTATATTCATCCTCATATCTGCACTTGATGTTGATTCCTCCCCCTGCATATGCACTCACTTCTCTAGAGACCGAGCCCCCTGGTAAAAGCAAGTTCAATCCTGCTCAATTAATTAAAACTGGAAGCAGTTAACATAACGTTAGCTCACTTATTATCAAACATGGCTGATTTTATTATTCACACACAGCGATTAGCATAACGTTAGCTCGCTAACTATCAAACACGGCTAATTTTATTATTTACACAGCGATTAGCATAACGTTAGCTCACTTACTATCAAACATGGCTAATTTTATTATTCACACACAGCGGTTAGCGTAACGTTGGCTCGCTTACTATCAAACACGGCTGATTTTATTATTCACACACAGCGGTTAGCGTAACGTTAGCTCGTTTATTATCAAACACAGCTAATTTTATTATTTACACACAGCGGTTAGCGTAATGTTAGCTCGCTTACTATCAAACACGGCTAATTTTATTATTCACACAGCGGTTAGCGTAATGTTAGCTGGCTTACTATCAAACACGGCTAATTTTATTATTCACACAGCGGTTAGCGTAATGTTAGCTCGCTTACTATCAAACACGACTAATTTTATTATTTACACAGCGATTAGCATAACGTTAGCTCGCTTACTATCAAACACGACTAATTTTATTATTTACACAGCGATTAGCATAACGTTAGCTCGCTTACTATCAAACACGACTAATTTTATTATTCACACACAGCGGTTAGCATAACGTTAGCTCGCTTACTATCAAACAGGGCTAATTTTATTATTCACACAGCGGTTAGCGTAATGTTAGCTGGCTTACTATCAAACACGGCTAATTTTATTATTTACACAGCGGTTAGCGTAACGCTAGCTCGCTTACTATCAAACATGGCTGATTTTATTATTCACACACAGCGGTTAGCGTAACGCTAGCTCGCTAACTATCAAACACGGCTAATTTTATTATTCACACAGCGGTTAGCGTAATGTTAGCTCGCTTACTATCAAACACGGCTAATTTTATTATTCACGCACAGCGGTTAGCGTAATGTTAGCTCGCTTACTATCAAACATGACTAATTTTATTATTTACACAGCGATTAGCATAACGTTAGCTCGCTTACTATCAAACACGACTAATTTTATTATTTACACAGCGGTTAGCATAACGTTAGCTCGCTTACTATCAAACATGGCTAATTTTATAATTTACACACAGCGGTTAGCATAGCGTTAGCTCACTTACTATCAAACATGGCTAATTTTATTATTTACACACAGCGGTTAGCGTAACATTAGCTCACTTACTATCAAACAAGGCAAATTTTTTTATTAACACAGCGGTTAGCATAACATTAGCTCGCTTACTATCAAACACGACTAATTTTATTATTCACGCACAGCAGTTATCTGAGTGCTGTGACTAACATTACTGAAACACTGATTGATTCCAACACTACCAGCGTTAACATTGCTGCTTGCAGTGAAAGTAAGTTAGCTAACACTAGCTAGCTAGTTATGAGTAACTGACTCCGCCCACAGCCAGGAGACAGAAATCCAACCACATTTCCTCAGTGTTCATTTAAATTCAGGTCTTTTTATCATGAGCTCTGTTTATTTCTCCATTAAACTGTAACTGTAATGTATGAAGATCAGGTAAGACTTATATGCAGTCATTATTGTGTAGAAATTAAAAATTGTGATATTCATACAAATTGGTCTGGATTTCAGAAGCTAATTTAAATATAAAAAGTTAAAATGCACAAAAATGTGATTGGTTTCTCGGCCATGCAAAAGTAATGGACACTCAAATCGTGATATTTGAAAGTTTTAGTCAATTTTTCACTTGATAGGTCTGAATAAATATCTCCTACTCACCTTCCTTCACCTTCAGTTCCACAGGTGTGTAAATGTCTTTCCATAAATCTTTATTAACTGCACACTGGTACGTCCCAGTGTCCTCTACAGTGAGCTCTCTGATCATCACACTGAACTCTGCTGATTTGGTGTCATCAAACAGTGAGAATCTTCCTGAATTTATCCACTCGTTTTTAGCTCCTGTCTTTATTTGGTCAGAACAGCCTGGTACTGAACCCTTACAGAAATATTTTTGGTTTTCTCTGTATTCTGTATCATACTTGCACTTGATAAGGACTCCTCCTCCTGAATATCCTGTTACTTCCTTGGAGTCTCCTCCATCTAACAAAACACCAAATATCCATCTGAGCAAAACCTTCCTTCCTGTAACACTGCTGCTGATAGTGAGGATTATTCTGAAGTGCATTTCTTTACCTGAGATCAGACAGAGGGTGAAGATGAGGAGGATCTTCATCCTGAGTTCACACTCCCAGATCTCCACACCAACTCCACTTCAGAAAGATATTAACGCTCCTGTCGTGTTACACACTGTTACTGTCTCTGTCCCGCTCTGTGAATGTGCTGTGTGTCTTCATCTGTGTCTTAAGCAGAAAGTCACAGCACACCCATTTCCCCTTCTAGAAGTGTGATAAATAGCTCTACAGGAAGTGTGTGTGTGAAATATGTGTGAACTATGTGCCTGTGGTCAGTTACAGTGTATAAACTATCATATGAAGGTGTGAGAGTGTTTAATATTAACATTCTGCATCTGAGCATCTTTCTCCATGGGAGTTATTTCTCCTCTCAGTGCTCCAGTATTAACTTTACTGAGGATATTTATTACTCCATGTCAGTGTGTACTGCTCTACTGCCAGAAGGCCTCTACTGCCCTCTACAGCACAAGGTGTGTAACAGGGGGAGAAAGATACAGTTTAAACTGAACACTACAGTATTCACCATGGAGGATTAAAAATGTAAATAATGACAGAGCAGGACTTTGTCTGAATTGTAGAAGTTTCTGGTGCTGCTTTGGGAAAACACCTCCACATATTCACATATTCTGCAGTTCTGAGATCAGCTTCCTGCACAACAACGTCCCTGCTGTCCATGTGTGAACACTAGGGGTGTAACACAGTGACACTTTCTGTATCTGTAGCTATATCTGTGTCTCTCCAAAGCACTTCTGTAAGTCTCTGTAGAAAAGGGCATCTTCTAAACGCTGTAAATGTATAATACAGAATGCTGATATAATATTACATCGTGGTGTTTTTGTTTACAGTTTGAGCTTGAACACATTTCTCTTACAATAATAAAGCCTTATTCTAATAAAACAGAACATTAAACACCGTATTAACAGACAACCACAAGCACTCACAGTTACACAAATGAACTTCCACTTTACATTCCCTGGGGCTTTAAAGAGGTTCATTCTACAGTCCGGCAGTAGGCTGATGAGATCCACAGTTGAAGTCGTGCCACCAAATAAATGAAAATAAATTATGTTTTCTCTGCCAAAGCCTTCATTCTTTGTTGGTTAACATGATACTGATGCAACGCTGCTATTACCTAGAGCTAATAGAGGTGCAGAGTTTTGCAGGATCAGGAACATTATAAAGGTTTGACACACAGGGAAATTATGCAATCATGCAAATTAGCTCAGAATCTAAGTAGGCAGAAACTATGGGATTGGAGCTTTGAAGAATAAAGAGAATCAAACGTTTTGTCCAGAGTGCTGTACTTCATGACTACCAGAACTCTGATAGACGTGTCTTCACTGCATCTTTCCAGAAAATCTGAAGATGAAGAAGAAGAAGAAGAAGAAGAAGAAGAAGAAGAAAAGAGTAAAGATCCAGGGCCACATGCTCAGAGCCCTAATCACGCTCCAATAATCTATCCACACAAAGCAGCGTAACTGACTGAAGTATAGTCACATGAGACTTCATCATTAATGCTTGGAACTGCATCATTAGAGCTGGTGGCGTTGCTGTAAATAATCACTGTTGTGTAAGTCAGAACTTCAGCAGATTTCTCCTCCTCATAGTCACACACAGCAAGAGAAACCTGAAAGCAAAGAGAAATAGAAAAGATATTTAAACACACACACACACACGTTTTTACATTTGATCATTATTTATACAAATGAACACACACATTGATGATAATTACCTGTTGGGCATTTCCTGAGTCTTGGTCAGAATGCCTGCAAGTAGAAGATGTACCCGCTGAAAAAAAGTAGTCCAGTAGTCAGTAGTTATCGCTACTGTTTTTATTTTTAGTTTGAGATTTTATCATGACTCTTGTAACTTCATACATTTGCTAGAAAGTTCAATAACAGTTGGTGAATAATAAAGACTACTGTAAAATTAAGACCTGAATTATAAGCTATGACTAGAGCTTTAAGAAAGTTTTTAAAATCCTGATTTAAACATTAGGTGAGCCAGGAAATATCGCTTAAGTTATTTAAAATACTAATATGTGAATGCACACACTCACACACACACGCACACACTCACACACACACACTCACACACACACACACACACACACACACACACACTCATGTAGGACTGCACAATTAATTGAATATCGATCTCGATTACGATTTCGACTGCCCACGATTACATGAACATGATCGACTGCGATATTGACGTTTAAATTTCGTCCTCCACTCACAGAAAACTCCGCTGCAGATCAAATCAAGCGTTTCCTAAACTTACAGCCAGTCACCATAGACTGGCGCAGGGATGACGTCATTTTGTAACGCCAAAACCCGGAAATGAGTTAGTGTTTCAGCGCTTCAGAGTGTACTGCGTGCTCCAGCGCTTGCGCGAGGGGAAATCGTGACATTAACAAGTTGCTAAATGGGACTACAGACGTTGTCGGGGACATTAAACGTCATCACGGCGAACGGGAAAAGTCTTTGCAGATAAACTGGTTCAGGTATGCTGTGCACAATTCCCAAATAAAAACGTGGATGAAGATTGATCCACAGAGTAAATCCGTATTGTGGAAAATGTTTTTAAATCAAGTTTGGAAAAGTTATCGGAAGCTCGGTGATGTTGACGTTGAAGTCGAGTGACCGTGGTGTAGTTCGTTTATAGCGTACGGTTAGCTGTTTATTTCTGCAGATTGTATTTAGGCTTCAAACTTCATAAAAGTTGTGTTCATTTGTGAAAATGATCTTCATGGACAAAACGTGTTAGTATTGTAAAGTTTTGTTGATCAGAGAGATTATTTTTTGCAATAATCCAAAAGCCTTTGGGAAAGTCTTATTGTGTTTTTGTCGAGGGAACCGGTGTGATGCGAACTTCCAGGTTCTGGTACAAAATAACGTCATCCCTGCGTCAGTCTATTGGGTGATTTGTCTGCGTCTCTCCTCCTGTATACACTGTTATTGCCTTTTCTGCATTCGCCTGAATTGTTTTCATTTGGCTGCATATTATTATATTTGATGCATATTTTCATTTGGTTGTTGGCGTATTTATTTTTACTTATCCTGTATTTTGGGTACAATTTTATTTATATTTTGCTTCTACTAGATGATGCACTTTAAGGACCAGTCTAATTTGATGCAAAGATTTGTACATTAGCAGGAATGTAGCACAACATGGAGGTGAAAGCAAAGGTCTGTTTATTTAAATGTAAAAGTGCAATAAAAATATGTTGTCCCTCAAATCAATTAATAATCCTCATCTCAATATTGATCAAAATAATCATGATTATCATTTTAGCCATAATCGTGTAGCCCTACACTCATGTACACAGACACATACACACACGCACACACACACGCACACACACCTAGAATTTTGTGTTGTGAATATTAACAGTAACCAAAGCTCAGGGTTGAACCCTGGACCCTGGAGTTGTAAGGCAGCAACACACCACCATACTGTCCGATGATGAAATTGAAAGTGTTAAACATTTTGGTGTGTGTGTGTGTGTGTGTGTGTGTGTGTGTGTGTGTGTGTGTGTGTGTGTGTGTGTGTGTGTGTGTGTGTACCTTGCATACTGCATCTCTTTTGTAGAGTCAAAGTAAGGAATGAGATTGCAATCAGAAGCAGCAGCAGAATTACAGACACAGTGATCACAGTGGAAACTGGAAATCCTGGAAGAGAAACAAACAGACAGTCACTTTAACCTACATGCTGATCATTCATAAGGGATCAGATTCATCAAAGTCATGTAGTTAGACTCTGGGGGTGATGAGGATCTGAGCAGAATCACCTGCTGGAGGAGAAGCTGGAGTAGACTCAGATGAGGATGATGATGATGAAGGTTGTGTTGGTTTCGAGGCTGAAACTGGGACACGTGGATCTAAAGCAGTGAAAAGTTTAGTTAGATAATGAAAGACATTAAGTGAGTGAATCTAGTAAATGACTGATAGCAGCACAGATGCAACACAATACAGTGTACGTTATCTATGCTCAATTAATTAAAACTGGAAGCAGTTAGTAAACTTTGTGCTGCAATTCAAGTGAAAAAAAACAACTTTTTTCTTTCAAGATGATGTCTCACAGGCAAATTCATGACTATGCACGTGATTTAATTTGTCTGAAAATTTACTAAGGTTCAGGTTATGATTGACAGTCAAAATCAGGAAGCTCATGGTAAAAAAATAAATAAAAATGGCGGGTGAAGTGTCAGGCAAACAGAACAGCACCGGGCAGTCAGAAACAAAATGAAGTGTGTAAGCAAAAAGTCAAAAACCAGAAATAATGAGCAATGAAATCATGCTCAGAAACACACACGGTAGTGAAGATCATTTGAATAAATAATGAAGTAAAATTAATACAAGGAAGTAAATGAAGGAAGCAGGAAGTTCAATAGTTTGCAGGTCAGTCTGAATTCAACTTGATATTTTAAATGTAGTGAAGAAATAAAGTTCAAATGTACAGATTGATTGGTTTCTCAGCCTGGAAAAGGTGAAAAATTAAATCATTATCTCAATATTTGAATGAAAATATAAAGAGTAAAAATATGAAAAATATGTTAAAATGATACATAAGTATAGAAATAAAGTATGATTACTTTGTATTTTGTCTGCTAATGACACTAGAGCTTTGTGAAGATAAACAGAAGGCAGCGGTGGGAGACTCACCTTCCTTCACCTTCAGTTCCACCGGTGTGTAAAGGTCTATTCCCAATTTATCAGCTCCACAGTAGTACGTCCCAGTGTCCTCTACAGTGAGCTCTCTGATCTTCACACTGAACTCTGCTGATTTGGTGTCATCAAACAGTGAGAATCTTCCTGAATTTATCCACTCGTTTTTAGCTCCTGTCTTTATTTGGTCAGAACAGGATAGCCATGAACGCTTACAGAAATATTTTTGGTTTTCTCTGTATTCTGTAGTATACTTGCACTTGATAAGGACTCCTCCTCCTGAATATCCTGTTACTTCCTTGGAGGCTCCTCCATCTAACAAAACACCAAATATCCATCTGAGCAAAACCTTCCTTCATGTAACACTGCTGCTGATAGTGAGGATTATTCTGAAGTGCACTTCTTTACCTGAGATCAGACAGAGGGTGAAGATGAGGAGGATCTTCATCCTGAGTTCACACTCCCAGATCTCCACACCAACTCCACTTCAGAAAGATATTAAAGCTCCTGTTGTGTTACACACTGTTACTGTCTGTCCTGCTCTGTGAATGTGCTGTGTGTCTTCATCTGTGTTTTAAGCTGAAAGTGATGCAGTAACCACTTCCCCTTCTGTCAGAGTAAGAAACAGCTGCAAACCTCATTCTATGGGGTCTACCGTAGGCCTGCGCAAGGACCCCTCTTTAGACCTGCGGTTACAGGACTCTGCACTTCCTTGATCAAATGCTAGGTGGAAATCAGCTTTAGGGCTGTGAAGCAAATAAGAACCATGCTGATTATTTTTTTTTCAACTAGCTGATACAGATCATTTTTACAAATCCGCTAGCTGGCTGAAAGGATAATGTTGGGTGTAACAAGCCAGCGCTATGTAATTCATATTTAATTAACTAACTTGTCTTTTTATTTTTGTCATTCTTATTATATCTTAGGCTTTTATTTTGTGCAAACAATAAGTCATTACCAGTGTGTAGATAATTTCACTCAGCTAGTGCACAAGAGCATAACCAGAGGTGTAAAAAGTGCATAAAAACTGCAATTATGTGACATTATGACGTAATGTGTCAGAATCTTATTCAGTTTAAAGCACGGAGCCAAAAATATACTGGAGTTATATTAAAAAGGTATTTAGACTGGGTGGCACGACGGTTTAGTGGTCAGCACATTTGCGTCACATTTCCAGGGTTGGGGGTTCGATTCCTGCCTCCGCCCTGCGTGCAGAGAGTTTGCATGTTCTCCCTGTGCTTTTAGGGTTTCCTCCAGGTACTCCGGTTTCCTACCCCTGTCCAATGATGTGTTGTAGTCTATATGGCATTTCCAAACTATCCATAGTGTATAAATTGGTGTGTGTTTGGGTCCCCTCGCCTTGTCCCCTGGGATATAGGCTCCATACTCCCCCGTGACCCTGTATAAGATAAGCAGTATAGAAAATGGATGGATGGATGGATGGATGGATAGAGGTATTTAGCTTTAAACAGTCTTGGAAATGTAAAACGTAGGCCTAAATGTTTTGGCGTGGAATTAATGGGTGATATCGGTCCTCACACAGAGATGAATTGCTTTAGTAGGTTGCTTCATTTTACACTGATGTCAGTTTGGGTTTGGTTTGGCAGATTATTCTCAGCCCAGCAGTGACACCGAGTTGTTTTTGCATGCACACACACGCACACGCCACAAACTAATACCTGCTCAGTGGTGGTCCTGTGATGGTCCTGACCAATGATGAACAAGCTTAAGGAGGACTAACAAATCATGCCGAGAAACAGATCTATAATTTCAGAAGTACAGAATGCATCTCTATGGAAAGTAAACACGATAAAATGGACAATGATTGCAGACACAAGGTAGGTGTACCTAATTACCTGTAAGCATATCATTTTTTGCATGCAATGTCAGATATTCGATTTGATTTGAAACCATATCAGCACACGTTCTTCAGCCGATGTACTTGTATGCGGATAAGCAAAACGATTTCATTTACTCTTGTCTTGAATGTGGTCAAAGAACATCCCAGACAACTCGGAATGAGGTTTGAGTGATCCAATCATAATCCAATCAGCATGAGTATCGAGTCCATTTACACTGGCATTTGATGCACTCAGGCGAAACCCAGTCGTGATCTGATCACTGAAAACGCACATTAATTCAGGGACACTTTTCATCTGCCAGTTATTAGGCTCACAGATAACTCGGCTTTGCTGGTGTACGTAATCATATTTGCTGTCAGAGATATGAAACTGAAACTTCTCATCGAGTCCCAGTGTTTGTGGGGTTAAATAAATGAAACGACCAGCTAAACGAATACTATTTATATTCCCACTATCCGGTGTCACTCCGAAGAAAAAGTGTCCTTTTTCGAGTCTGTTTTCTTTCTCATGTCGTTTCAGGGAGTTTTTTCATCACGACTGTGACCTTTGACCTCTTGTATATGGCTCTAAATCTATGGATTTCTGTAAGGGTGCTTTTTGGCAATGTTTATAATTAAAAACAGTATACAATTAAAAAGTCAGTGTAGATGTAGTGTAAGGCATTTGGCAGAAGCGCTTATCCAGAGCAACAAACAGAAGTGCTTTGAAGTTTCTATCAATAAATACATCCTGATACTGGTTCACTAGGTCACGGAATAAAAACGCTTTGAACTAGAGAAAGTTTCAGAGTTATATTTATTGTAATAATTTAGCAAATAAAATAAAAAAGTCATGAAAAGCAACATTATATCAGTACACGTATAAATTATTAAAAAAATTAAATGAAAAGACTAAATGAAAAAGAAACTGCACCACAATCTGCAACTATTAGAGAAGACAATACAAGATTCTTTCAAAGCACTGATCTCACTCCATTTCTTTTACAAAACTGGACACGTTTTGTTTTAGGCCACTCCGGCCAGCCCACGTCACGAAGACGAGTCCATGGAGGCGGATACAAATGCAAAACAACCAGAAAGTAAGCACTACTTAAACTATCAAAAAGACTATGCCTAGTACACACATCAAATGGAACTAACAAAACTTAACATAACATGAACATAATGCTCCAGCAAACAAAGTGAGAACACAAGGAGCTTAAATAGGACAACTAATCAAGAAATAACAAACAGGTGGGCATGACTGAGACGGGAAATCAGTGAGACAACAGAACAAGAAGTCAGGGTGCCCTCTAGTGGCCCAAGGTGGGATTGCCCTTGTGGACCATGACAGCCCAAGTTTTCTAGTTTCCTTGAACTAAGGAAATCCATTGAAGTAAGTGGACCACTCATGAAATTTGTGAACAGATTGCTGCGCACTGGATTCTGAATGACATCACGCCAAATGTAGATCCCATGTAACACAACAAAATATTCCACAACACACAGTCTAGTTAGTTTGATGGACTGATGCGTACAAGGCCTGTGATGTTTCGGGCTCACTGCGCACACTAATCACGACGGATTTTGCCAAGGCATTTGATGCTGTAGATCACACAGTGACGGTACAAGGCCTCCTCGATCGTGGAGTGAGACCGGACCTAATCTCATGAATTTGTAGCTTCACGACTGTCCATCGCCAAAAAGTGCATCATCAGGGAAATCTCTCTGATTGGGAATATCCAACATGTGGAGTTGCACAGGGATTCGTACTAGGGCTTATAGTCTTCTTAACGCTGATTAACAGTGCTCTCCTGGATGGAACAGATTACTGGAAATATGTGGATGATATGACATTGGCCCAAATGTGGACACCCCAACTACCCTGTACCCTCTGGACAGACCCTGAATGGTCTTAACAACTGGGTAGAGGAACATAAAATGAAACTCAACTCAAGGAAATGTAAAGTTTTACATTACCAGCATGAGACATAGACCAGCCAGGCCGAGCCTCTCCACTGATCAGAACATATTGGACGTTTGTGACATAGTCAAAGTCCTGGGGGTTATCATCCAGGGTAACTTGAGATGGGACAGTCAGGAGGACCACATGTTGACCTCAGCCAACAGGAAGCTTGAGGAAGAGGAACAACAGGAGGACGTGCAGAAAAGGGCTTGTAAAATCATACTTGGTCAGAGGTTCCTGTTCTCACTGCTCTTACCGCACTTTGGCGGTGTTCACACTACATGACTTTCACACACAGAATAGCTGACACATGGCTGACACTGAAACTACATGACTTGACTCACTTGCAGTCAGTTGGTCAGCATTGTACAAGCACCAAAATGAGATACTGACTGGATTATTGGGGATAAAATTGTGTAGAATCTATACTTTAGGGGAAAAGGGCCCTAAGATTCACACATCGTGAACAATAGCTCAGAACTGAAGTAGGTACTTATGGCTTTGGGCTTTCTAATGATGATGAGAAACAAGAATTTTCAGCCAATTGTGGTGCTATCTCACCACTATAACATCTGATACAGATATCTTCAGTGCATCTGTTCAGGCACATTACTGGATTTTGCTTCAGATATTGTTTTGGGCTCAAGCTGTGGAGGGGAAGAAGAGGAAGAAGAAGAAGAAAAAGAAGAAGAAGAGGAAGAAGAATCTAAACAAAGCGGTAGAGTTCCAGTGCCACATGGTTGGAGTCCTAATGATGAGACACTAGCCTCATGAAGTAACATGACTGACTGTATCATAATCACACGAGACCTCTTCCTTCTTAAAGAGAATCTGTGGAACGGGATCATTAGAGCTGGGGGCCCTGGAGTGAAAACTCACTGCTACGTAAGTCAGACCTTCATCAGATTTCTCAGCCAAGAGACGTGTGGGTAACTGAGCTGTGGAGCAGATGTCCCGATCAGAGGGGATTATGGGTAGTTGTGCAGTAGAATAAACAGCAGAATCACAGAGGATTGTGGGTAACTCTGTGTTTGAATAAACAGGTTGAGGATCAGAGAGGATTGTGGGTAGTTGTGCAGTAGAGCAAACTGAAGAAGATCCAGCGTCTGAGGCAGGAAGTCGTCTGGTGTTTTTAATCTCCTCATAGAAACAGATATCAGGAGGAACCTGAGAGCAAAGAGAAATGGAAACAATATAAAAATATAAATGATTTCATCCTTTTTTTATTATTATTATTGCAAAAGACAATAGGTTTTGTACTGAACACACACTGATGAAGACAATTACCCCTTGGTGATTTCCTGAGGTTTGGACAGAACTCCTGCCAGTAGAAGCTGTACCTCCTGATAACAGAAGTCAAGTAATCAGTAAATGTTATAAACACTGTTATTTTTAGTTTTAGATTTAGTTTAGTTTTGGAATCAGTCATGAATTCATTTCCAGTAAATGCTTTACATTAGTCCATTACAGGACATCACACATCCACCTACCAGCATGTTTTTGTGAGGTCAGATATGCAAAACAGGAACCCAAGCTCAGGACTGAATTCTGGACACTGGAGCTGTGAGACAGCAACGCTACCTGCTGCACCACTGTACCACCGATCATCAACCCATCACACCAAATTAAACCTGTTACACACTGATAATGTGTTGTGTTTGTGTTTGGGTACCTTGCATCTTCTGTCTCTTTTGTAGAATCACAAAGAGGAATGAGATTGCAATCAGAAGAAGCAGCAGAATTACAGACACAGTGATCACAGTGGAAGCTGGAAATCCTGGAAGAGAAACAAACAGACAGTCACTTTAACCTACATGCTGATCATTCATAAGGGATCAGATTCATCAAAGTCATGTAGTTAGATTCTGGGGGTGATGAGGAGCTGAGCAGAATCACCTGCTGGAGGAGAAGCTGGAGTAGACTCAGATGATGATGATGATGGTGATAATGATGATGATGATGATGATGGTGGTGGTGGTGGTGATGATGATGATGATGATGATGACGATGATGATGATGATGATGACGATGATGATGATGAAGGTTGTGTTGGTTTCAGGGTTGAAACTGGGACACGTGGATCTAAAGCAGTGAAAAGTTTAGTTCGATAATGAAAGACATTAAGTGAGTGAATCTAGTAAATGACTGATAGCAGCACAGATGCAACACAATACAGTGTACATTCTCTATGTGTGGAACTTCAGAAATACTGACTGAGACAACGTGTCTCCATGTCTCTACAAACTCACCAGTAACTGTCAGGTTGATCTGTGTGAAATAAACCTTGTATCCATGATCAGATGTCCAGGCTGCTTCAGCTCCACACCAGTATTCACCAGAGTCCTGCTCAGTTACATTTCTAATACTCACAGTCAACATTTGTGTTTCTCTGTCATCGTACAGGGAGAATTTCCCCATATTTACATATTTTCTGCTTTCTTTAACAGATTCTTTATAAGAACAAGCAGCACGTTGCAGCCTCGTCTTGCAGAGAAACTTGGGGTCGCTCCTGAGGGATTGTGGGTATTTACAGCTGATATTCAAATCTCCTCCTACATGGACAGTCTTACTGATGGACTTCTCATAGGACAGATCTGCAAATCACAACCAATCAGATCAGTTTATGTGTACGTGTGTCCTAGCTCTGATTAACAACACTTAGACAGTCATACAGTAAATTTACATATAAATGTCACGAATCGTGACAGAGCAGAGATAGGACGGATGCAAGTGCAGTATGAACAGCTGTTTATTTAAAAGAGAGACAGGCAGACAAATCCAAAACGTGATCCAAAACGTAATCCACAAACATGCAAGAGGTCAGGCGATTGGCAAACAGGCATACGCGGGGCAAGGCAGGAATCTAGGTCGTGGTCACGGAAAACAGGATCGATAAACAAAACGAGAAACGAACTATGACGGGGGACTGGAAGCGGATAATCCAGCGCGAACTAACTCTAAACATGGACCGTGACTATGCCTACGATAAGCACTAAACCAACTCTATGGTATTAATCTTGCGCATTGTGTGCTGGGAGGCGCGCGGTATATATGCGGACATGATCAGCGTCTAAACCGCTAGCAGCTGAGAGCAATACAGACCCACGTGAAATCCCAGCCAATGACAGAACAGGGAGGAGACATGACAGAAACATAAACAAAACACACGTGTCCAGATGTCATTACGGTCAACAACGGAAAAGCAGGTGCTCAAGGGGGAATCGCTGCTTCAAGGGGGAATCGTGACAATAAATCTGATGTTTCTTCTGATAAAACACATAATTAAAGATCCTCACCTTCTCTTACATTCAGCTTCACTACAGTGTAGATCTGTATTTCATCAGACACAACAACAGCACACGCGTATGTTCCAGTGTCCTCCGTAATCAGCTCTCTGATAAACACACTGAAGAATCCTGCACTTCTGTTGTCCTGAATTGAGAATCTGCCATCATGTGACCATTCACTGTGTAGTTTTGTTGTTATTGGATTAAAACACCACTGATGTGTTCCCATCTTACAGAAAGATTTGGGTTTGTCTTTATATTCATCCTCATATCTGCACTTGATGTAGATTCCTCCCCCTCCATATGCACTCACTTCTCTAGAGACCGAGCCCCCTGTTAAAAGCAAGTTCAATCCTGCTCAATTAATTAAAACTGGAAGCAGCTACTAAAAATGATACTTGAGTTAAAATGATACTTGAGTTCTAGCTTTAAAGAAAAGTATTCACAATTAAATGATTTGTCTTTTACCGACATGATGTCTCACTCGCAACTTCATGTCTTTAAACACAACTCACTTTCTATAAACTGAGTTAGAGTTAAGGGAAACATTCGAGTTTGTACTATTCTTATGTCTTCATTTCTATGAAAATCTTTCTACTTTTATTATTCGTACACAGCATTTAGTGGAACGTTAGCTCGCTTACTATCAAATAAAATCGTGATATATGAATCTTTAGACAAGTTTTTTACTTGAAAGGTCTGAATAAATATCTCCTACTCACCTTCCTTCACCTTCAGTTCCACAGGTGTGGAAATGTCTATCACCCTGAGTAAATCAACTCCACAGTAGTACGTCCCAGTGTCCTCTACAGTGAGCTCTCTGATCATCACACTGAACTCTGCTGATTTGGTGTCATCAAACAGTGAGAATCTTCCTGAATTTATCCACTCGTTTTTAGCTCCTGTCTTTATTTGGTCAGAACAGTATGTCCATGAACGCTTACAGAAATATTTTTGGTTTTCTCTGTATTTTGTATCATACTTGCACTTGATAAGGACTCCTCCTCCTGAATATCCTGTTACTTCCTTGGAGGCTCCTCCATCTAACAAAACACCAAACATCCATCTGAGCAAAACCTTCCTTCATGTAACACTGCTGCTGATAGTGAGGATTATTCTGAAGTGCATTTCTTTACCTGAGATCAGACAGAGGGTGAAGATGAGGAGGATCTTCATCCTGAGTTCACACTCCCAGATCTCCACACCAACTCCACTTCAGAAAGATATTAAAGCTCCTGTCGTGTTACACACTGTTACTGTCTCTGTCCCGCTCTGTGAATGTGCTGTGTGTCTTCATCTGTGCCTTAAGCAGAAACTCACAGCACACCCATTTCCCCTTCTAGAAGTGTGATAAATAGCTCTACAGGAAGTGTGTGTGTGAAATATGTGTGAACTATGTGCCTGTGGTCAGTTACAGTGACCTATAAACTATCATATGAAGGTGTGAGAGTGTTTAATATTAACATTCTGCATCTGAGCATCTTTCTCCATGGGAGTTATTTCTCCTCTCAGTGCTCCAGTATTAACTTTACTGAGGATATTTATTACTCCATGTCAGTGTGTACTGCTCTACTGCCAGAAGGCCTCTACTGCCCTCTACAGCACAAGGTGTGTAACAGAGGGAGAAAGATACAGTTTAAACTGAACACTACAGAATTCACCATGGAGGATTAAAAATGTAAATAATGAGAGAGCAGGACTTTGTCTGAATTGTAGAAGTTTCTGGTGCTGCTTTGGGAAAACACCTCCACATATTCACATATTCTGCTGTTCTGAGATCAGTTTCCTGCACAACAACGTCCCTGCTGTCCGTGTGTGAACACTAGGGGTGTAACACAGTGACACTTTCTGTACCTGTATCTGTTTAGTGATCTAAATATCCATATCTGCTTGCAAATATTTCCTCTAATCCTACTGACCTGTTTATATAGAACCTAACCTGGACTTTGTATCAAACCTGTGTTTATCTGCCTGGTATGAAAGCTAATCCAAAGTTAAGTGATGCTTAGTGTCAATGTTACTATGACAACGAGTAATACATGAGACCATTCAGCATATTCACCTTTTTAATCATGCTACTTGTGTTGTTAACGAGGTTTAAATTATTTCCGTCTCATAAAAACATCATCTAAGTGTGATTATTAAATGGACAAGGCCTTCTAATGTGCTTCTACTTGCAAGAATACATGATGAAGTGCCCTCTAGGCCGCCTTTTAAGTGGATTATTAAAAATGATTACTCATCTAGTTTATTCAGATAGAAATTTCATTGGGATCGTTCTCAATATGTGCACTTTATTCCTTTATTCCTAGGCTATATCTTGGCTTTCAAGAGCTTGAGCTGAGTGTGCAAAAGCTAAATGCTACATTACTAACATCATCCAGAGCTCTGTCGCTCACTGCTCCAACAAGCAGAACAATTCTGTAGCAGACACAATAATAAAGTCCAGCTATCCATTCATTTTCCATACCGCTTTTCCTACAGGGTCGAGGGGAACCTGGAGCCTATCCCAGGCAGCATGGGGCACAAGGCGGGGTACACCCTGGACAGGGTGCTAATCCATCACAGTTAATCACATACACATTCACACACCCATTCATTCACTACAGACACTTTAGAAATGCCAACCAGCCTACCATGCATGTCTTTGGACTGGGGGAGGAAACCGGAGTCCCCGGAGGAAACACCTGCAGCACGGGGAGAACCCTGGAGGTGTGAGGCAAACGTGCTAACCACTAGCTAGTTGAACTCTGTAGCTCTAGCTGAACTGTTCTGTACAGGTCAGGTAAGTCCTGGGGGCGGAGCTTTGTGAACACGGGGTAATTGGGGAGAAGGTCCTTGGTGTGTTGGACTTCGGCTGTGACTGGATGTAACCGATCGGCGAGAGTTTCCGCTTGCAGTTGGGGGAGGAGTTTAAAACAGAGCCGTCACTTTCTGCTTCCTGTAGTGACGCTTGTGCGGTGTTTGCTTTCTTTATCGCAGAGGAAGTGGATTAGATGTAATATTTCTCAGATAAACAAGCGTCTGAATTTTACATGTAGCAACCAGAAACACTTGTCACTTAATAGATTAAGTTAATACAGTGCCTGTATGTACAAGAAGAGAGTTCAACATCAACCTGTATTATTTAAAAACCAATAAAGTGGGGTCTATATTCTTTTATCAGTTTTATTTTGATAAACATGACACAATACAACATTAAGATCACATGGAAAGGGTTTTCACTGTTATAAAAATACAGATTTGTGAGCCTTAGCGGAACTGAAGGTGTCAGAAAAAAACATGAAAGGCGCGTCATCGGTGTGGTCAGTGAGTCTGGCCAATCCTGAAATAGCTGTGTCGTCATCAGAGCTCGTGCAGGAAGTCGACTGCTCTCGTATCGCTATCGCGGTACTTTGATGCCAAACGTCACAGTGACGTGGAGGTCTGCGCAGCGCTGCATGAAGTTGAACACAACTGAATACAGCCCCTGGCTACAGCCTGCAGAATGGGGCGCGGCTAAACATGTGTCGCTCCGCCCATAACCGCTCTCATTGGTTAGTGACGATTAATGACGTCGACGCCTCAGCATGTTCTCATTGGACTCTATGCACAGTCACTTCCGCTTTCAGTCTCAGTGGCTAGCGCAACTTTCATTGCTGCACCGGAAGTGATTTTTGCTTACCGTTTCAATGGGCGCTGTCAGCGTGGCTTTTTTACACTCACTGCTTGTAAGATCTTCCACGGATTACTGTGAACGATGACAATCGCATTATGATGTTAGCATCTGTCTTTCCCTCTAGTGAGAAGGAGAATGGCTTTAAACTGTATGTTTCGAGTTATATCCACAACTTTGAGGGTCTCAAGCTAACAAGCTAGCTAGCTTCATTTGTGACCGTTCATTCTCTTATACGTTTAATTTTCTCTCTAGTTAACCTTATTTAAATATTCTGTTTTTATAGTTTATTGTTATATCTATTATTTTAAAATATACCATATTTACATGTAGTGTCTTGCTTTAATCTAATGTTTACTACATGAATAAAAATGTTTTCTAATACCAGCCTGCTCATATTTACTGTGCTGAGTTGCTTTGCTCAACCCTGAACATGTTCATACTCGCTTTTCAAACAGAAAAAAATACACTGAAAATGGGAAATGATGGAAACTAATCACAGAATTAAACCCTGAGGATGTGTTAAGTGGATGTGTCCATTCTAGATTCAGTAGGGGTCAATCACAATGTTATAGGACCCACTCATAATGGTGGTCACACTCTTCACCTTCTACTAACTTACAGATTAAATATAGAAAATATCGTCATATTTCCTCCGTCTGTAGCGATCTCAGATCATTCTCTCATCTCGGTTAAATTGTGTATTGATCATAATATATGCACCTTGCCCGTACATTCACGCTGGTGGACTCTCCTCTTCAGTTCACCCCACAGGTTTTCTATGGGGTTCAAGTCAGGGGACTGGGATGGTCATGGCAGGACTATATATATATATGACTAAGGGAATTTGGCCTATGTGTTACCACATATTTCTACTAGGGATGCACCGAAATGAAAATTCTTGGCTGAAGCCGAAACCGAGTATAATGAAAAACTTTCCCGAAGGCCGAATACCAAACACGTTTTTTTCGCGTTTTTTTCCATTTATTTTGCCTTTTTTTTCACTATTGCATAAATGAAATAGTCAAAATGTGCTTTTTACTATTTTGTCTTGCTTTTCAAAGAAAAAATCAATTAAAAAACTACAATTTCAAAATATTTATTTAACACTGAACATTTTTTGTCATTCCAGCAGGCATAGGCTACCAACAAGGCACAATATAACTTTAAATAAATAAATTGGTAAAACAAAAATATTTTGATATGGTCATCTTTGAGCCCCTTGAATAGCCTATGTTAGGCCTATAACTGACTGCTGAAAGAATGGAACACTCTGTAGCCTACAACAAAAAGTGCATTATAAAGTCCATTGACAAGAGTGCAGAAAATTATTCTATTCGGTTCTATACGGCTGATTATATTGGGGATATATACCGCTCGCGTCCCTCTACACCTCGCGGAGTATTATAGTGGATATAGTATAGTTAGACACATTGTTAATGTTATGTACATTGATAGATTTAGTTAGTTTAAACTATAGATTAGTTCATTTAGTCCTCGCTGGTTTCTCCGCTCCCAGTCCATAGCACTAGTTCATGTTTCTTGTTTTGTGTTGTGACCCTGTTTTCTGCGACCTCACTCTGGTTGCTAGGCTACTTGGTCGTGTCATCAAACACGTCATTGTTCGGTCAAATTTATTCGGCCGAACACCGAAAGGGCTTTTTTTGCTATTTAGGCCACCGAACATTCATTCCATCCGTAATTTATACCCTTGTGAAACAGGAGGTCACGGTTGAACAATTTCTTGTTCCTAGTCACCCAGGTGTACTAAAAAAAAGGTAAAATATCAATGGGAATACACTTCAAATATATTTTTCTCATATGAATTCATAGGGATGCCAATAATTGTTGCACACCTATACTTAATAAAGATTTTTTTTTTTTGATAAACCTGGGTTGTGTTTGCAGTTGTTTGATATCCATGAGAGCAGAGTGTGAATTTTTTGAACAAAATATCAAAAGTTTTAAAAGTAAAGAAAGCCTTTCACAGCCTTCTTTGCTCATATTTACCAAGGGTGCCAATATTAGTGGAGGGCAGTGTATGAGAAAAATGTTATGATGATAGATACATTCTTACCATTTATCCTTTCTTTATTAAGTTAATTCATAATTTCTCTATCTTAAAACTTGACACTCTTGCTGAGAATAAATCATCTTTTATATAAATGTTAAAAATCTGTTGCGTTATTCTAAAGCAAATATATAATAAATAAATAAATAAATAAACAGCCAGAGATTAACAACCATAAGAATTTGTACATCAACAAAATTCGTTGACATTGAGACTTATAGTTCTTAATGCCCATGTGACATGATGTGACATATAAGGCTAAATGAAAATCAGCCAAGTAAAGCAGTAAGAGGATTCTTGTTTGAAAAATAAAAAATAGACAAATTGACAATGTATTAAGTGTGTTGTAGCTTATTAATAAACAATAATATCAAACACAACTTAATATCACATGTGAGTCGTAAGCATTGTTACCAACTGCATTTCCTGTGATAGTACCGAGCCGTCGACCTCATTACATTGCCACTAACCAATGAGACCAGTTATGGGCGGAGTGACGCATGTAGCCCCGTCAAAAGTGCAGCCCCGCCCCATTCTATTTGGAATTGGGGGCGGGCTGAAGGTGTAAAAAAAAATTTTCAAATGTTGAATCCTACGGAAGCCCTAAACGGTCATGCATTGTTAATTTTTTTCTTAGTTGTTTTCTCGTGATCAGGACATAACCAAAGTTGTACGTAATATAGTCCAGAGAAAATCTCCTGCCTTGTGAGTGGGACTGGTGTTGCATGCACGTTGGCATCTTTGGCCTCATAAATGTAATAATTGCCCGTTGTAGAGATGGACTTTATCTCCACATTAAGAGAGAGGTGTGTCTCCTTCTCAAGTATCGGACGCTAATGTGGAGGTCCTCAATCCTGCATGGATGATGTATTTTTGTAAGCCAACACCAGAAGGTAGCATCAGCCTGGTTCCCTCTGCAAAAATCCAATAGGATTTTCCCATTGGTTTTTAGATTATTGCAGAAAATAAACTCTGTGACCAACTAAAGTTTATGATTCTCACACGTTTTGTTTATCAAGAAATTCTTCACAAATTAACACAACTTTATGAATTTTGTAGCCTAAATACAATCGGCAGTAGAAAAAAGCTAATGTTAGGCTATAAACGAACTACACCACAGTCGCATGACTTCAACGTCAGCACCGCTACGCTTCCGACAACTCTTTCAATCTTTATTTAAAAAACACTACCAATGGAAAATATTATAAACTGATAAATCTACAAGTTGGAAAGTCTGAGTGTGGAATATTTGTGCAAGAGCGCGAGTATAAACACAACGAGGCTGTAGTAGATGAGTTTTCCTGTTCGGCGTAATGACGTTTAATTTCCTCGATAATCTCTGTACTCTCATTTAGCCACTCGTCAGCAGCCACCTTTTTCAAAATCATGAGTGGAGTACTACTGATATCTTTTATGTCATAGAATAAAACGTGAAAAAATCTTGAGATTGTGTTAACCACAGACCTTATTTCAGGCATTTAACCAAAAACGCATTCAAAAAACCCACTGACTTCGGGACGATGGATGTCTAATACATAGAATAATTAAGTCGAGATCACGAGAAAGCATTAAAGAAAAATGAACAATGCATGGCCACTTACGGCTTCCGTAGAATCCACTCCCGCAATCCTCACAGACTTAATCTTGAAAAAATAATGACCACTTATCAGTCTTTTTTTTGCCTAATAATAACCAACATATTTTGATGATGATGAAGAAGAAAACAAAGCGGTAGAGTTCCAGTGCCACATGGTTGCAGCACTAATGATGAGAAACTAGCCACATGAATTAACATGACTGACTGTATCATAGTCACACGAGTCCTCTTCCTTCTTAAAGAGAATCTGTGGAACTGCATCATTAGAGCTGGTGGCCCTGGAGTGAAAACTCACTGCTGCCTAAGTCAGACCTTCATCAGATTTCTCAGCCGAGAGACGTGTGGGTAACTGAGCTGTGGAGTAGATGTCCTGATCAGAGGGGATTGAGGGTCGTTGAATAGTAGAATAAACAGTAGAATCACAGAGAATTGTGGATAACTCTATGTTTGAATAAACAGTTTCAGGATCAGCGAGGATTGTGGGTAGTTGAGCAGTAGAGTAAACTGAAAAAGAAACAGTGTCTGAGGCAGAAAGTTGTCTGGTGTCTTCAATCTCCTCATAGAAACAGATATCAGGAGGAACCTGAGAGCAAAGAGAAACAAAAACAAAGAATATAAATGTTTTCAACAACAAATGTTGTTGTTGTAAAAGACAATATGTTTTGTACTGAGCACACACTGATGAAGACAATTACCCCTTGGTGATTTCCTGAGGTTTGGACAGAACTCCTGCCAGTAGAAAATGTACCTCCTGATAACGGAAGTCAAGTAATCAGTAAATGTTATAAACACTGTTATCTTTAGATTTAGATTTAATTTAGTTTTGGAATCAGTCATGAATTCATTTCCAGTAAATGCTTTACATTAGTCCATTACAGGACATCACACATCCACCTACCAGCATGTTTTTGTGAGGTGAGATATGCAAAACTAGCTAGTCTTACGACTAGCAAGAGCAACCTCTAAATCATCAGTCCTCATCCTGCTTGACCTCTCTGCTGCTTTCGACACTGTGAACCATCAGATCCTCCTGTCAAGGCCTTGATGCTCACCTACAAGATCTTGTCTGGAACAGCACCCTCCTACCTCAACTCTCTCCTGAAGGCTTACGTTCCCTCACGCAATCTGCGAGCGATTAGTGACCGACTCAAGGTCCCTTTCCAGAACCTTCAAACTAACTGTTCCTCAGTGGTGGAATGAACTTCCAACCTCAAACCAGACCACAGAATCTCTCACCATCTTCAAAAAACAGCTAAAGACCCACCTCTTCCGTGAACACCTAACCAACTCATAACAAAAAAAAATTTTTTAAAAAAATTTGCACTTACACCTCTACTCTGTGCACTTTGCTTCTTCTAGAACTCAACTAATGGATCTTGTATGGTAACACTACTTGTATTGTTCTCTGCTCGATATATCGCTTTGCTTGTATTTCCTCATTTGTAAGTCGCTTTGGATAAAAGCATCTGCTAAATGAATAAATGTAAATGTAAATGTAAAACAGGAACCCAAGCTCAGGACTGAATTCTGGACACTGGAGCTGTGAGACAGCAACACTACCTGCTGTACCACCGATCATCAACCCGTCACACCAAATTAAACCTGTTACACACTGATAATGTGTTGTGTTTGTGTTTGGGTACCTTGATTCTTGTGTGTTTTTTGTAGAATCACAAAGAGGAATGAGATTGCAATCAGAAGCAGCAGCAGAATTACAGACACAGTGATCACAATGGAAACTGGAAATCCTGGAAGAGAAACAAACAGACAGTCACTTTAACCTACATGCTGATCATTCATAAGGGATCAGATTCATCAAAGTCATGTAGTTAGACTCTGGGGGTGATGAGGATCTGAGCAGAATCACCTGCTGGAGGAGAAGCTGGAGCAGACTCAGATGAAGAAGAAGATGATGGTGATGATGAAGGTTGTGTTGGTTTCGAGGTTGAAACTGGGACAAATGGGTCTAAAGCAGTGAAAACTTTAGTTAGATTAGTCTAATTAGTCTAGTCAGGATAGTTAATGCAGTGTCTCCATGTCTCTACAAACTCACCAGTAACTGTCAGGTCGATCTGTGTGAAATAAACCTTGTATCCATGATCAGATGTCCAGGCTGCTTCAGCTCCACACCAGTATTCACCAGAGTCCTGCTCAGTTACATTTCTAATACTCACAGTCAACATTTGTGTTTCTCTGTCATCATACAGGGAGAATTTCCCCTCATTTACATATTTTCTACTTTCTTTAACAGATTCTTTATAAGAACAAGCAGAATCTAGCAGACTCGTCTTGCAGAGAAACTTGGGGTCACTCCTGAGGGATTGTGGGTATTTACAGCTGATATTCAAATCTCCTCCTACATGGACAGTCTTACTGATGGACTTCTCATAGGACAGATCTGCAAATCACAACCAATCAGATCAGTTTATATGTGTATATGTGTCCTAGCTCTGAGTAACAACACATAGACAGTTATACAGTAAATTTACATATAAATCTGATGTTTCTTCTGATAAACACACTGAAGAATC
Source organism: Ictalurus furcatus (assembly GCF_023375685.1). NCBI lineage: Eukaryota > Metazoa > Chordata > Actinopteri > Siluriformes > Ictaluridae > Ictalurus > Ictalurus furcatus. Next base: position 4,131,735 of record NC_071265.1, on the reverse strand, counting down.
CTGCACTTCTGTTGTCCTGAATTGAGAATCTGCCATCATGTGACCATTCACTGTGTAGTTTTGTTGTTATTGGATTAAAACACCACTGATGTGTTCCCATCTTACAGAAAGATTTGGGTTTGTCTTTATATTCATCCTCATATCTGCACTTGATGTTGATTCCTCCCCCTGCGTATGCACTCACTTCTCTAGAGACCGAGCCCCCTGTTAAAAGCAAGTTCAATCCTGCTCAATTAATTAAAACTGGAAGCAGCTACTAAAAATGATACTTGAGTTAAAATGATACTTGAAAAAAAAAAATCTTCACAGTTAAGAAGTCCTCACAACGTCATATCTTTAAACACAACTCACTTTCTATAAATTGAGTCAGAGTTAAGGGAAAGGTTCGAGTTTGTACTTTTCTTATGTCTTCATTTTTATGAAATGTAGTGAAATTGCTATGAGGTGGAGGAAGATGGATGAAAGCGTGAGCCGATTATTAATAATCCAAATCTACAAACGAAACCATGGTCAAAAACCAATGACAGATTATGTATAGGTCTGACTGGAATCTGAGTCCAAGAGGTCTCATGTGCTTTTATCAAGATTGATGATTAACTACTGACCCTTACAAAAAAAACTCTGAATTCTACAACATTTAAATTTTTCTGCGGTATGTTTGCTGGTATCCTGCAGGAATGATGAAATCCTGCAGGACACATTGACAAACTCTGCAGGATATTCCTATAGGGTTTAGTGTGGAGCCTTCAGTACAACAGAAACATGCAGGAATTTCCAGCAATGAGCTCCTTACTACGGAGCCCCCCTAGTGTCAGGTAAGAAAAAAAATACAGCCATGTGTAATTCGTACCCTCGGTTTTGTAAACCGTACCCTCAGTTTTGCAATCCGTACCCTCAGTTTTGTAAACCGCGCACAGTGCATTAAAGTTGGGTTTATATGGGACATTCGCTGTACATTCGAGCTTCTCTCTTCTATTTCTCAAGAAATAAACACACAAAAAGGACATAATGTGTATTGTCTTAATAATGTGTATTGAGTGGACATAGAACCAATACAACTGAATATATTTTTAAATTTTAAATTTTCTTCCTTAGTGGTTAGCACATTAGCCTCACACCTCCAGGGTCAGGGGTTCGACTGTGGCCCTGTGTGTGCGGAGTTTGCATGTTCTCCCCGTGCTACGGGGGTTTCCTCCGGGTACTCCGTTTTCCTCCCCAAGTCCAAAGACATGCATGGTAGGCTGGTTGGCATGTCTAAAGTGTCCGTAGTGTATGTGTGAGTGTTTATGTGATTGTGCCCTGCGATGGATTGGCACCCTGTCCAGGGTGTACCCTGCTGTAACCTTGTGCCCGATGCTTCCTGGGATAGGCTCCAGGTTCCCCGTGACCCTGAAAAGGATAAATGGTATAGAAGATGGATGGATGGATTTTCTCCCGTGAAATCCAGGGAAACGCAGGTCATCAGTGCCTTATAGTAATGGAGTCAGTAAGGGACCGTCTAAAATGTATAAGATTTTTATATGGCACAATAAATTTATATGTGTAATAAAAAGGTATATCATTAATAATATATATGCTATAAAAAAGTCTTTATCCATACTGTATCCTAACACTGCAATAAGTTAGATATCCTGTTAAGTAGACGACTATAAACTTAGTAGAATCTTATACAGTTGCACATGCACTTTTTAGACGGTCCCTTACTGACCATTACTATAAGGCGCTGATGACCTGCGTTTCCCAAAACCCGCTTCCGCGGGCTTTAACGGGAGAAAATTTAAAAATATATTCAGTTGTATTGGTTCTATGTCCACTCAATACACATTATTAAGACAATACACATTATGTCCTTTTTGTGTGGTTTTTTTTTTTGAGAAATAGAAGAGAGAAGCTCGAATGTACAGCGAATATCCCATATAAACCCAACTTTAACGCGGTGCACGGTTTACACCACTGAGGGTACGGATTAAAAAATTGAGGGCACGGATTACAAATCTGAGGGTACGGTTTAAAAAATTGAGGGCAGAATTCGAATTCGGTGTTCGATGGAGTAGGACGCGAACTTGGAGTCTCCTGCTGATTTCGATTAAAATTGTAATTAATTAGCGCTTTTTGGTCATATAATATATTTTGATTTATTCTACTTCGTTTCCTTATTTGCACTTTTAACTTTGTGGCACGTTAAGATGTCTGGAAAGAACACGAAAACCCGTGGTAGCATTCAGACACGACTGAGACCTAGTGTGCGCTCCATGAGCGAGTCCCCTTCTCCCCTGAATCCGCGTCCCCGAGCAGTGACCCTGACTTCGCCGCACTCAGGCTTGAGTTGCTGGCTTCACTGAGGAAGGACATTGCCGATATTTTTAAAAAGGAGTTTCAGGCGATGTTCAGGGATGCGCTGTCTACTATCCAGCTTGACCTGCAGGCCGTGAAAACACAGCAGGCTGGTGATAAAGTCGCTACCGAGGCTACCATATCAACACTGAAAGGTACTGTTGGGGAAATGCAGCACGCGATCTCCGGTTGCACCGATGACATAGTTCATATGAAGACTACTATCGAGTCCCTCACTGCGACCGTGACTCAATTAGAGAATAAACGTGAGGATTTGGAGTTGAGGTCATGGCGCAATAACGTTAGGATAGTCGGAGTTCCAGAGGGCGCCGACACCTGTACAACTGCTGCTGTAGCGGCCTTGTTAAAGGAGGCGTTTGGTCTGGAGAAGGAGCCGGTTTTGGACCGGTCCCACTGGACCCTTCAGACGAAGCCCAAGCCTGGTGAACGACCACGAGCTATTGTGTGCAGATTCCACTATCACAGTGACTGTGTTGATATTTTACGCCGTGCGAGAGAGCTCCAGCAGATTAAAACGAGGGATTTGACCATCTCCGTTTTCCCTGACTACACAGCCAAGACAGACCGGGCCCGGGCCGCGTTTAACGAGGTTCGGCGTCAACTTCGTCGTATTGAGTTAGCTCGCTATGGAATACTTCACCCAGCTCGGCTTCACATTACATATAACGGTGTTCAGAAGGACTTTATTTCAGCGGAGGAAGCAGGAGACTACGTTAAACTCTTGATATCGGGGTGAACTGCATCACCTATATAATGGAGTTTTTTTCACTTTTGTTTTGTTTTTTTGTGTTTTTTTCTTCTTCTCAATGAAATATTTGGGAAAGGGAAGGGAGGAGAGAAGAAAAAAGGTAAATGAATCACATGAAAATGAATCACATGTAAATGAATCACATGAAAATGAATCACATGTAAATGAATCACATGAATATGAATCGCATGAAAATGAATCACATGAAAATGAATCACATGTAAATGAATCATATGAAAATGAATAAATAAATTAAATTAAAAAATTGAGTGCACGGATTACAAATCTGAGGGCACGGATTACAAAACTGAGGGCACGGATTACAAATCTGAGGGTACGGATTACAAAACTGAGGGCACGGATTACAAATCTGAGGGTACGATTTAAAAAACTGATGGCACAGATTACAATTCTGAGGGCAGGGATTACAAAAGTGAGGGCACGGTTCACACATGGCTGTATATTTTTTTCTTACCTGACACTAGGGGGGCTCCATACCTTACTATCAAACACGGCTAATTTTATTATTTACACGCAGCCGTTAGGGTAACGTTAGATCGCTTACTATCAAAAACGATTAATTTTATTATTTACACACAGCGGTTAGCGTAACGTTAGCTCACTTACTATCAAACACGGCTAATTTTATTATTTACACAGCGGTTATCTGAGTGCTGTGACTAACATTACTGAAACACTGATTGATTCCAACACTACCAGCGTTAACACTGCTGCTTGCAGTGAAAGTAAGTTAGCTAACGCTAGCTAGCTAGTCATGAGTAACTGACTCCGCCCACAGCCAGGAGACAGAAATCCAACCACATTTCCTCAATGTTCATTTAAATTCATGTCTTTTTATCATGAGATCTGTTTTTTCTCCATTAAACTGTAACTGTAATGTATGAAGATCAGGTAAGACTTATATGCAGTCGTTATTGTGTAGAAATTAATAATTGTGATATTCATACGAAGTGATTTGGATTTCAGAAGCTAATTTAAATATAAAATGTTAAAATGCACAAAAATGTGATTGGTTTCTCGGCCATGCAAAAGTAATGGACGCTCAAATAATGATATTTGACATTTTTAGTTAATTTTTTTACTTGAAAGGTCTGAATAAATATCTCCTACTCACCTTTCTTCACTGCCAGTTCCACCGGTGTGTAAAAGTCTATTCCCAACATATAAACTGCACACTGGTACGTCCCATTGTCCTCTACAGTGAGCTCTCTGATCATCACACTGAACTCTGCTGATTTGGTGTCATCAAACAGTGAGAATCTTCCTGAATTTATCCACTCGTTTTTAGCTCCTGTCTTTATTTGGTCAGAACAGGATGTCCATGAACCCTTACAGAAATATTTTTGGTTTTCTCTGTATTCTGTATAATACTTGCACTTGATAAGGACTCCTCCTCCTGAATATCCTGTTATGTTCTTGGAGGCTCCTCCATCTAACAAAACACCAAACATCCATCTGAGCAAAACCTTCCTTCATGTAACACTGCTGCTGATAGTGAGGATTATTCTGAAGTGCATTTCTTTACCTGAGATCAGACAGAGGGTGAAGATGAGGAGGATCTTCATCCTGAGTTCACACTCCCAGATCTCCACACCAAGTCCACTTCAGAAAGATATTAACGCTCCTGTCGTGTTACACACTGTTACTGTCTCTGTCCCGCTCAGTGAATGTGCTGTGTGTCTTCATCTGTCTCTTAAGCAGGAGGTCATAGCACACCAACTTCCCCTTCTAGAAGTGTGATAAATAGCTCTACAGGAAGTGTATGTGTGAAATATGTGTGAACTACGTGCCTGTGGTCAGTTACCGTGTATAAACTATCATATGAAGGTGTGAGAGTGTTTAATATTAACATTCTGCATCTGAGCATCTTTCTCCATGGGAGTTATTTCTCCTCTCAGTGCTCCAGTATTAACTTTACTGAGGATATTTATTACTCCATGTCAGTGTGTACTGCTCTACTGCCAGAAGGCCTCTACTGCCCTCCACAGCACAAGGTGTGTAACAGAGGGAGAAAGATACAGTTTAAACTGAACACTACAGTATTCACCATGGAGGATTAAAAATGTAAATAATGAGAGAGCAGGACTTTGTCTGAATTGTAGAAGTTTCTGGTGCTGCTTTGGGAAAACACCTCCACATATTCATATATTCTGCTGTTCTGAGATCAGTTTCCTGCACAACAACGTCCCTGCTGTCCGTGTGTGAACACTAGGGGTGTAACACAGTGACACTTTCTGTATCTGTATCTGTTTAGTGATCTAAATATCCATATCTACTTGCAAATATTTCCTCTAATCCTACTGACCTGTTTATATAGAACCTAACCTGGACTTTGTATCAAACCTGTGTTTATCTGCCTGGTATATGAAAGCTAATCCAAAGTTAAGTGATGCTTAGTGTCAATGTTACTATGGTAACGAGTAACATATGAGACCATTCAGCATGTTCACCTTTTTAATCATGCTACTTGTGTTGTTAACGAGGTTTAAATTATTTCCGTCTCATAAAAACATCGTCTAAGTGTGATTATTAAATGGACAAGGCCTTCTAATGTGCTTCTACTTGCAAGAAAACATGATGAAGTGCCCTCTAGGCCGCCTTTTAAGTGGATTATTAAAAATGATTAGTCATCTAGTTTATTCAGATAGAAATTTCATTGGGATTGTTCTCAATCTGTGCACTTTATTCCTTTATTCCTAGGCTATATCTTGGCTTTCAAGAGCTTGAGCTGAGTGTGCAAAAGCTAAATGCTACATTACTAACATCATCCAGAGCTCTGTCGCTCACTGCTCCAACAAGCAGAACAATTCTGTAGCAGACACAATAATAAAGTCCAGCTATCCATTCATTTTCCATACCGCTTTTCCTACAGGGTCGAGGGGAACCTGGAGCCTATCCCAGGCAGCATGGGGCACAAGGCGGGGTACACCCTGGACAGGGTGCTAATCCATCACAGTTAATCACATACACATTCACACACCCATTCATTCACTACAGACACTTTGGACATGCCAATCAGCCTACCCTGCATGTCTTTGGACTGGGAGAGGGAACTGGAGTACCTGGAGGAAACACCTGCAGCATGGGGAGAACCCTGGAGGTGTGAGGCAAAGTGCTAACCACTAGCTAATTGAACTCTGTAACTCTAGCTGAACTGTTCTGTACAGGTCAGGTAAGTCCTGGGGGCGGAGCTTTGTGAACACATGGGTAATTGGGGAGAAGGTCCTCGGTGTGTTGGACTTCAGCTGTGACTGGATGTAACCGATCGGCGAGAGTTTCCGCACAACACAACTGAACACAGCTCCTGGCTACAGCCTGCAGAATGGGGCGGGGCTAAACATGTGTCGCTCCGACCATAACCGCTCTCATTGGTTAGTGGCGATGTAATGACGTCGACTCCTCAGAATGTTCTCATTGGACTCTATGCACAGTCACTTCCGCTTTCAGTCTCAGTGGCTAGCGCAACTTTCATTGCTGCACCGGAAGTGATTTTTGCTTTCCGTTTCAATGGGCGCTGTCAGCGTGGCTTTTTACACTCACTGCTTGTAAGATCTTCCACGGATTATTGTGAACGATGACAATCGCATTATGATGTTAGCATCTGTCTTTCCCTTATTTATTATATATTATAATAATATATTAACCTTATTTAAATATTCTGTTTATAGTTTATTGTTATATCTATTATTTTAAAATAAACCATATTTACATGTAGTGTCTTGCTTTAATCTAATGTTTACTACATGAATAAAAATGTTTTCTAATACCAGCCTGCTCTTATTTACTGTGCTGAGTTGCTTTGCTCAACCCTGAACATGTTCATACTCGCTTTTCAAACAGAAAAAAATACACTGAAAATGGGAAATGATGGAAACTAATCACAGAATTAAACTCTGAGGATGTGTTAAGTGGATGTGTCCATTCTAGATTCAGTAGGGGTCAATCACAATGTTATAGGACCCACTCATAATGGTGGTCATACTCTTGACCTTCTACTAACTTACATATTAAATATAGAAAATATCGTCATATTTCCTCAGTCTGAAGTGATCTCGGATCATTCTCTCATCTCGGTTAAATTGTGTATTGATCATAATATATGCACCTTGCCCGTACATTCATGCTGGTGGACTCTCCTCTTCAGTTCACCCCACAGGTTTTCTATGGGGTTCAAGTCAGGGGACTGGGATGGCCATGGCAGGACTATATATATATGACTAAGGGAATTTGGCCTATGTGTTACCACATATTTATACTAGGGATGCACCGAAATGAAAGTTCTTGGCTGAAGCCGAAACCGAGTATAATGAAAAACTTTCCCGAAGGCCGAATACCAAACACGTTTTTTCGTGTTTTTTTCGATTTATTTTGCCATTTTTGTTCACCATTGCATAAATGAAATAGTCAAAATGTGCTTTTTACTATTTTGTCTTGCTTTTCAAAGAAAAAATCAATTACAAAAACTACAATTTCAGAATATTTATTTAACACTGAACATTTTTTTCCATTCCAGCAGGCATAGGCTACCAACAAGGCACAATATAACTTTAAATAAATAAATTAGTAAATAAAAATATTTTGATGTGGTCATCTTTGAGCCCCCCTTGAATAGCCTATGTTAGGCCTATAACTGACTGCTGAAAGAATGGAACACTCTGTAGCCTACAACAAAAAAGTGCATTAAAAAGTGCATTGAAAAGAGTGCAGAAAATGGTTCTATCCGCTTCTATATGGCTGATTATATTGGGGATATATACCGCTCACGTCCCTGTACACCTCGCGGAGTATTATAGTGGATATAGTATAGTTAAATACGTTGTTAATGTTATGTACATTGATAGATTTAGTTAGTTTAAACTATAGATTAGTTCATTTAGTCCTCGCTGGTTTCTCCGCTCCCAGTCCATAGTACTAGTTCATGTTTCTTGTTTTGTGTTGTGACCCTGTTTTCTGTGACCTCACTCTGGTTGCTAGGCTACTTGGTCGCGTCATCAAACACGTCATTGTTCAGTCAAATTTATTCGGCCGAACACCGAAAGGGCTTTTTTTGCCATTTAGGCCACCAAACATTCGGTGCATCCCTAATTTATACCCTTGTGAAACAGGAGGTCATGGTTGAACAATTTCTTGTTCCTAGTCGCCCAGGTGTACTAAAAAAAAGGTAAAATATCAGTGGGAATATACTTCGAATATATTTTTCTCATATGAATTCATAGGGATGCCAATAATAGTTGCACACCTATACTTAATAAAGATTTTTTTTTTGAGAAACCTGTGTTGTGTTTGCAGTTGTTTGATATCCATGAGAGCAGAGTGTGAATTTTTTGAACAAAATATCAAAAGTTTTAAAAGTAAAGAAAGCCTTTCACAGCCTTCTTTGCTCATATTTACCAAGGGTGCCAATATTAGTGGAGGGCAGTGTATGAGAAAAATGTTATGATGATAGATACATTCTTACCATTTATCCTTTCTTTATTAAGTTAATTCATAATTTCTCTATCTTAAGACTTGACACTCTTGCTGAGAATAAATCATCTTTTATATAAATGTTAAAAATCTGTTGCGTTATTCTAAAGCAAATATATAATAAATAAATAAATAAACAGCCAGAGATTAACAACCATAAGAATGTGTACATCAACAAAATTCGTTGACATTGAGACTTATAGTTCTTAATGCCCATGTGACATGATGTGACATATAAGGCTAAGTGAAAATCAGCCAAGTAAAGCAGTAAGAGGATTCTTCTTTGAAAATGTACTTATGAATGGAACATTAAAAAAAAAAAAAAAAAAAAAAAAAAAAAAAAAAAAAAATTGACAATGTATTAAGTGTGTTGTAGCTTATTAATAAACAATAATATCAAACACAACTTAATATCACATGTGAGTCGTAAGCATTGTTACCAACTGCATTTCCTGTGATAGACCCGAGGCGTCGACCTCATTACATTGCCACTAACCAATGAGACCAGTTATGGGCGGAGTGACGCATGTAGCCCCGTCAAAAGTGCAGCCCCGCTCCATTCTATTTGGAATTGGGGGCGGGCTGAAGGTGTAAAAAAAAAAAAATTCAAATGTTGAATCCTACGGAAGCCCTAAGCGGTCATGCATTGTTAATTTTTTTCTTAGTTGTTTTCTCGTGATCAGGACATAACCAAAGTTGTACGTAATATAGTCCAGAGAAAATCTCCTGCCTTGTGAGTGGGACTGGTGTTGCATGCATGTTGGCATCTTTGGCCTCATAAATGTAATAATTGCCCGTTGTAGAGATGGACTTTATCTCCACATTAAGAGAGAGGTGTGTCTCCTTCTCAAGTATCGGACACTAATGTGGAGGTCCTCAATCCTGCATGGATGATGTATTTTTGTAAGCCAACACCAGAAGGTAGCATCAGCCTGGTTCCCTCTGCAAAAATCCAATAGGATTTTCCCATTGGTTTTTAGATTATTGCAGAAAATAAACTCTGTGACCAACTAAAGTTTATGATTCTCACACGTTTTGTTTATCAAGAAAATCTTCACAAAATAACACAACTTTTATGAATTTTGCAGCCTAAATACAATCGCCAGTAGAAAAACGCTAATGTTAGGCTATAAACGAACTACACCACAGTCGCATGACTTCAACGTCAGCACCGCTACGCTTCCGACAACTCTTTCAATCTTTATTTAAAAAACACTACCATTGGAAAATATTATAACTGATAAATCTACAAGTTGGAAAGTCTGAGTGTGGAATATTTGTGCAAGAGCGTGAGTATAAACACAACGAGGCTGTAGTAGATGAGTTTTCCTGTTCGCCGTGATGACGTTTAATTTCCTCGATAATCTCTGTACTCTCATTTAGCCACTCGTTAGCAGCCACCTTTTTCAAAATCATGAGTGGAGTACTACTGATATCTTTTATGTCATAGAATAAAACGTGAAAAAATCTTGAGATTGTGTTAACCACAGACCTTATTTTAGACATTTAACCAAAAACCCATTCAAAAAACCCACTGACTTCGGGACGATGGATGTCTAATACATAGAATAATTAAGTCCAGATCACGAGAAAGCATTAAAGAAAAATTAACAATGCATGGCCACTTAGGGCTTCCGTAGAATCCACTCCCGCAATCCTCACAGACTTAATCTTAAAAAAAATAATGACCACTTTTGTCTTTTTTTTGCCTAATAATAACCAACATATGATGATGATGATGAAGAAGAAGAAGAATCTAAACAAAGCGGTAGAGTTCCAGTGCCACAGGGTTGCAGCACTAATGATGAGAAACTAGCCTCATGAATTAACATGACTGACTGTATCATAGTCACACGAGTCCTCTTCCTTCTTAAAGAGAATCTGTGGAACTGCATCATTAGAGCTGGTGGCCCTGGAGTGAAAACTCACTGCTGCCTAAGTCAGACCTTCATCAGATTTCTCAGCTGAGAGACGTGTGGGTAACTGAGCTGTGGAGTAGATGTCCTGATCAGAGGGGATTGAGGGTCGTTGAATAGTAGAATAAACAGTAGAATCACAGAGGATTGTGGATAACTCTATGTTTGAATAAACAGTTTCAGGATCAGTGAGGATTGTGGGTAGTTGAGCAGTAGAGTAAACTGAAGAAGATCCAGCGTCTGAGGCAGGAAGTCGTCTGGTGTCTATAATCTCCTCATAGAAACAGATATCAGGAGGAACCTGAGAGCAAAGAGAAACAAAAACAAAGAATATAAATGTTTTCAACAACAAATGTTGTTGTTGTAAAAGACAATATATTTTGTACTGAGCACACACTGATGAAGACAATTACCCCTTGGTAAACCTCTCCTGAGGTTTGGACAGAACTCCTGCCAGTAGAAAATGTACCTCCTGATAACAGAAGTCAAGTAATCAGTAAATGTTATAAACACTGTTATTTTTAGATTTAGATTTAATTTAGTTTTGGAATCAGTCATGAATTCATTTCCAGTAAATGCTTTACATTAGTCCATTACAGGACATCACACATCCACCTACCAGCATGTTTTTGTGAGGTGAGATATGCAAAACTAGCTAGTCTTACGACTAGCAAGAGCAACCTCTAAATCATCTGTCCTCATCCTACTTGACCTCTCTGCTGCTTTCGACACTGTGAACCATCAGATCCTCCTGTCAAGGCCTTGATGCTCACCTACAAGATCTTGTCTGGAACAGCACCCTCCTACCTCAACTCTCTCCTGAAGGCTTACGTTCCCTCACGCAATCTGAGAGCGATTAGTGACCGACTCAAGGGCCCTTTCCAGAACCTTCAAACTAACTGTTCCTCAGTGGTGGAATGAACTTCCAACCTCAAACCAGACCACAGAATCTCTCACCATCTTCAAAAAACAGCTAAAGACCCACCTCTTCCATGAACACCTAACCAACTCATTAAAAAAAAAAAAAAAAAAAAAAAAATTTGCACTTACACCTCTACTCTGTGCACTTTGCTTCTTCTAGAACTCAATTAATGGATCTTGTATGGTAGCACTACTTGTATTGTTCTCTGCTTGATATATCGCTTTGCTTGTATTTCCTCATTTGTAAGTTGCTTTGGATAAAAGCGTCCGCTAAATGAATAAATGTAAATGTAAATGTAAAACAGGAATCCAAGCTCAGGACTGAATTCTGGACACTGGAGCTGTGAGACAGCAACACTACCTGCTGCACCACTGTACCACCGATCATCAACCCGTCACACCAAATTAAACCTGTTACACACTGATAATGTGTTGTGTTTGTGTTTGGGTACCTTGCATCTTCTGTCTTTTTTGTAGAATCACAAAGAGGAATGAGATTGCAATCAGAAGCAGCAGCAGAATTACAGACACAGTGATCACAGTGGAAGCTGGAAATCCTGGAAGAGAAACAAACAGACAGTCACTTTAACCTACATGCTGATCATTCATAAGGGATCAGATTCATCAAAGTCATGTAGTTAGACTCTGGGGGTGATGAGGATCTGAGCAGAATCACCTGCTGGAGGAGAAGCTGGAGTAGACTCAGATGATGATGATGATGATGATGATGGTTGTGTTGGTATCGAGGTTGAAACTGGGACATGTGGATCTAAAGCAGTGAAAAGTTTAGTTAGATAATGAAAGACATTAAGTGAGTGAATCTAGTAAATGACTGATAGCAGTACAGATGCAACACAATACAGTGTACATTCTCTATGTGTGGGACTTCAGAAATACTGACTGAGACAACGTGTCTCCATGTCTCTACAAACTCACCAGTAACTGTCAGGTTGATCTGTGTGAAATAAACCTTGTATCCATCATCAGATGTCCAGGCTGCTTCAGCTCCACACCAGTATTCACCAGAGTCCTGCTCAGTTACATTTCTAATACTCACAGTCAACATTTGTGTTTCTCTGTCATCATACAGGGAGAATTTCCCCTCATTTACATATTTTCTGCTTTCTTTAACAGATTCTTTATAAGAACAAGCAGCACGTTGCAGCCTTGTCTTGCAGAGAAACTTGGGGTCACTCCTGAGGGATTGTGGGTATTTACAGCTGATATTCAAATCTCCTCCTACATGGACAGTCTTACTGATGGACTTCTCATAGGACAGATCTGCAAATCACAACCAATCAGATCAGTTTATATGTGTATATGTGTCCTAGCTCTGATTAACAACACTTAGACAGTTATACAGTAAATTTACAAGTAAATCTGATGTTTCTTCTGATAAAACACACTGAAGAATGTTCCAGTGTCCTCCGTAATCAGCTCTCTGATAAACACACTGAAGAATCCTGCACTTCTGTTGCCCTGAATTGAGAATCTGCCATCATGTGACCATTCACTGTTTAGTTTTGTTGTTATTTCATTAAAACACCACTGATGTGTTCCCATCTTACAGAAAGATTTGGGTTTGTATTTATATTCATCCTCATATCTGCACTTGATGTTGATTCCTCCCCCTGCATATGCACTCACTTCTCTAGAGACGGAGCCCCCTGTTAAAAGCAAGTTCAACCCTGCTCAAATAATTAAACTGGAAGCAGTTAGTAAAGTTTATACTGCAATTCAAGTGAAAAAAAAAACTTTTTTCTTTCAAGATGATGTCTCACAGGCAAATTCATGACTATGCATCTGATTTAATTTGTCAGAAAATTTACTAAGGTTCAGGTTACGATTGACAGTCAAAATCAGGAAGCTCATGGTAAAAAAAAAAAAAAAGTCAGGTGAAGTGTCAGGCAAACAGAACAGCACCGGGCAATCAGAAACTAAATGAAGTGTGTAAGCAAAAAGTCAAAAACCAGAAATAATGAGCAATGAAATCATGCTCAGAAACACACACGGCAGTGAAGATAATTTGAATAGATAATGAAGTAAAATTAATACAAGGAAGTAAATGAAGGAAGCAGGAAGTTCAATAGTTTGCAGGTCAGTCTGAATTCAACTTGATATTTTAAATGTAGTGCAGAAATAAAGTTCAAATGTACAGATTGATTGGTTTCTCAGCCAGGAAAAGGGGAAAAAAATTAACTCATGATCTCAATATTTGAAGGATAATATAAAGAGTAAAAATATGAAAAATATGTTAAAATGATACATAAGTATAGAAATAAAGTATGATTACTTTGTATTTTGTCTGCTAATGACACTAGAGCTTTGTGAAGAAAAACTCAAGGCAGCGGTGGGAGACTCACCTTCCTTCACCTTCAGTTCCACCGGTGTGTAAAGGTCTATTCCCAATTTATCAGCTCCACAGTAGTACGTCCCAGTGTCCTCTACAGTGAGCTCTCTGATCATCACACTGAACTCTGCTGATATGGTGTCATCAAACAGTGAGAATCTTCCTGAATTTATCCACTCGTTTTTAGCTCCTGTCTTTATTTGGTCAGAACAGGATAGCCATGGACCCTTACAGAAATATTTTTGGTTTTCTCTGTATTCTGTATGATACTTGCACTTGATAAGGACTCCTCCTCCTGAATATCCTGTTACTTCCTTGGAGGCTCCTCCATCTAACAAAACACCAAATATCCATCTGAGCAAAACCTTCCTTCATGTAACACTGCTGCTGATAGTGAGGATTATTCTGAAGTGCACTTCTTTACCTGAGATCAGACAGAGGGTGAAGATGAGGAGGATCTTCATCCTGAGTTCACACTCCCAGATCTCCACACCAACTCCACTTCAGAAAGATATTAAAGCTCCTGTTGTGTTACACACTGTTACTGTCTGTCCTGCTCTGTGAATGTGCTGTGTGTCTTCATCTGTGTTTTAAGCTGAAAGTGATGCAGTAACCACTTCCCCTTCTGTCAGAGTAAGAAACAGCTGCAAACCTCATTCTATGGGGTCTACCATAGGCCTGCGCAAGGACCCCTCTTTAGACCTGCGGTTACAGGACTCTGCACTTCCTTGATCAAATGCTAGGTGGAAATCAACTTTAGGGCTGTGAAGCAAATAAGAACCATGCTGATTATTTTTTTTTCAATTAGCTAATACAGCTCATTTTTTACAAATCCGCTAGCTGGCTGAAAGGATAATGTTGGGTGTAACAAGCCAGGGCTATGTAATTCATATTTAATTAACTAACTTGTCTTTTTATTTTTGTCATTCTTATTATATCTTAGGCTTTTATTTTGTGCAAACAATAAGTCATTACCAGTGTGTAGATAATTTCACTCAGCTAGTGCACAAGAGCATAACCAGAGGTGTAAAAAGTGCATAAAAACTGCAATTATGTGACATTATGACGTAATGTGTCAGAATCTTATTCAGTTTAAAGCACGGAGCCAAAAATATACTGGAGTTATATTAAAAAGGTATTTAGACTGGGTGGCACGACGGCTTAGTGGTCAGCACATTTGCGTCACATTTGCAGGGTTGGGGGTTCGATTCCTGCCTCCGCCCTGCGTGCAGAGAGTTTGCATGTCCTCCCCGTGCTTTTAGGGTTTCCTCCAGGTACTCCGGTTTCCTACCCCTATCCAATGATGTGTTGTAGTCTATATGGCATTTCCAAACTATCCATAGTGTATAAATTGTTGTGTGTTTGTGCCCTGCAATGGTTTGGGTCCCCTCGCCTTGTCCCCTGGGATATAGGCTCCATACTCCCCCGTGACCCTGTACAAGATAAGCAGTATAGAAAATGGATGGATGGATAGAGGTATTTAGCTTTAAACAGTCTTGGAAATGTAAAACGTAGGCCTAAATGTTTTGGCGTGGAATTAATGGGTGATATCGGTCCTCACACAGAGATGAATTGCTTTAGTAGGTTGCTTCATTTTACACTGATGTCAGTTTGGGTTTGGTTTGGCAGACTATTCTCAGCCCAGCAGTGACACCGAGTTGTTTTTGCATGCACACACACGCACACGCCACAAACTAATACCTGCTCAGTGGTGGTCCTGTGATGGTCCTGACCAATGATGAACAAGCTTAAGGAGGACTAACAAATCATGCCGAGAAACAGATCTATAATTTCAGAAGTACAGAATGCATCTCTATGGAAAGTAAACACGATAAAATGGACAATGATTGCAGACACAAGGTAGGTGTACCTAATTACCTGTAAGCATATCATTTTTTGCATGCAATGTCAGATATTCGATTTGATTTGAGACCATATCAGCACACGTTCTTCAGCCGATGTACTTGTATGCGGATAAGCAAAACGATTTCATTTACTCTTGTCTTGAATGTGGTCAAAGAACATCCCAGACAACTCGGAATGAGGTTTGAGTGATCCAATCATAATCCAATCAGCATGAGTATCAAGTCCATTTACACTGGCATTTGATGCACTCAGGCGAAACCCAGTCATGATCTGATCACTGAAAACGCACATTAATTCAGGGACACTTTTCATCTGCCAGTTATTAGGCTCACAGATAACTCGGGTTTGCTGGTGTACGTAATCATATTTGCTGTCAGAGATATGAAACTGAAACTTCTCATCGAGTCCCAGTGTTTGTGGGGTTAAATAAATGAAACGACCAGCTAAATGAATACTATTTATAATCCCACTATCCGGTGTCCCTTTTCGAGTGTGTTTTCTTTCTCATGTCGTTTCAGGGAGTTTTTTCATCACGACTGTGACCTTTGACCTCTTGTATATGGCTCTAAATCTATGGATTTATGTAAGGGTGCTTTTTGGCAATGTTTATAATTAAAAACAGTATACAATTAAAAAGTCAGTGTAGATGTAGTGTAAGGCATTTGGCAGAAGCCCTTATCCAGAGCAACAAACAGAAGTGCTTTGAAGTTTCTATCAATAAATACATCCTGATACTGGTTCACTAGGTCACGGAATAAAAACGCTTTGAACTACAGAAAGTTTCAGAGTTATATTTATTGTAATAATTTAGCAAATAAAATAAAAAAGTCATGAAAAGCAACATTATATCAGTACACGTATAAATTATTTAAAAAATTAAATGAAAAGACTAAATGAATAAGAAACTGAACCACAATCTGCAACTATTAGAGAAGACAATACAAGATTCTTTCAAAGCACTGATCTCACACCATTTCTTTTACAAAACTGGACACGTTTTGTTTTAGGCCACTCCGGCCAGCCCACGTCACGAAGACGAGTCCATGGAGGCGGATACAAATGCAAAACAACCAAAACAACCAGAAAGTAAACACTACTTAAACTATCAAAAAGACTATGCCTAGTACAAACATCAAATGGAACTAACAAAACTTAACATAACATGAACATAATGCTCCAGCAAACAAAGTGAGAACACAAGGAGCTTAAATAGAACAACTAATCAAGAAATAACAAACAGGTGGGCATGACTGAGACAGGAAATCAGTGAGACAACAGAACAAGAAGTCAGGGTGCCCTCTAGTGGCCCAAGGTGGAATTGCCCTTGTGGACCATGACAGCCCAAGTTTTCTAGTTTCCTTGAACTAAGGAAATCCATTGAAGTAAGTGGACCACTCATGAAATTTGTGAACAGATTGCTGCGCACTGGATTCTGAATGACATCACGCCAAATGTAGATCCCATGTAACACAACAAAATATTCCACAACACACAGTCTAGTTAGTTTGATGGACTGATGTGTACAAGGCCTGTGATGTTTCGGGCTCAGTGTGCACACTAATCACGACGGATTTTGCCAAGGCATTTGATGCTGTAGATCACACAGTGACAGTACAAGGCCTCCTCGATCGTGCAGTGAGACCGGACCTAATCTCATGAATTTGCAGCTTCACGACTGTCCATCGCCAAAAAGTGCATCATCAGGGATATCTCTCTGATTGGGAATATCAAACATGTGGAGTTGCACAGGGATTCGTACTAGGGCTTATAGTCTTCTTAACGCTGATTAACAGTGCTCTCCTGGATGGAACAGATTACTGGAAATATGTGGATGATATGACATTGGCCCAGATGTGGACACCCCAACTACCCTGTACCCTCTGGACAGACCCTGAATGGTCTTAACAACTGGGTAGAGGAACATAAAATGAAACTCAACTCAAGGAAATGTAAAGTTTTATGTTACCAGCATGAGACATAGACCGGCCAGGCCGAGCCTCTCCACTGATCAGAACATATTGGACGTTTGTGACCTAGTCAAAGTCCTGGGGGTTATCATCCAGGGTAACTTGAGATGGGACAGTCAGGAGGACCACATGTTGACCTCAGCCAACAGAAAGCTTGAGGAAGAGGAACAACAGGAAGACGTGCAGAAAAGGGCTTGTAAAATCATACTTGGTCAGAGGTTCCTGTTCTCACTGCTCTTACCACACTTTGGCGGTGTTCACACTACATGACTTTCACAC
This sequence comes from Ictalurus furcatus, assembly GCF_023375685.1. Taxonomy (NCBI): domain Eukaryota; kingdom Metazoa; phylum Chordata; class Actinopteri; order Siluriformes; family Ictaluridae; genus Ictalurus; species Ictalurus furcatus. The sequence continues at coordinate 4,113,846 of NC_071265.1, read as the reverse complement.
ACAGAATAGCTGACACATGGCTGACACTGAAACTACATGACTTGACTCACTTGCAGTCAGTTGGTTAGCATTGTACAAGCACCAAAATGAGATACTGACTGGATTATTGGGGATAAAATTGTGTAGAATCTATACTTTAGGGGAAAAGGGCCCTAAGATTCACACATCGTGAACAATAGCTCAGAACTGAAGTAGGTACTTATGGCTTTGGGCTTTCTAATGATGATGAGAAACAAGAATTTTCAGCCAATTGTGGTGCTATCTCACCACTATAACATCTGATACAGATATCTTCAGTGCATCTGTTCAGGCACATTACTGGATTTTGCTTCAGATATTGTTTTGGGCTCAAGCTGTGGAGGGGAAGAAGAGGAAGAAGAAGAAGAAGAAAAGAAGAAGAAGAATCTAAACAAAGCGGTAGAGTTCCAGTGCCTCATGGTTGGAGTCCTAATGATGAGACACTAGCCTCATGAATTAACATGACTGACTGTATCATAATCACACGAGACCTCTTCCTTCTTAAAGAGAATCTGTGGAACTGCATCATTAGAGCTGGGGGCCCTGGAGTGAAAACTCACTGCTGCGTAAGTCAGACCTTCATCGGATTTCTCAGCCGAGAGACGTGTGGGTAACTGAGCTGTGGAGTAGATGTCCCGATCAGAGGGGATTGTGGGTCGTTGAACAGCAGAATAAACAGCAGAATAGAATAGAATAGAATCACAGGGGCTTGTGGGTAACTCTGTGTTTGAATAAACAGGTTGAGGATCAGAGAGGATTGTGGGTAGTTGAGCAGTAGAGTAAACTGAAGAAGATCCAACGTCTGAGGCAGGAAGTCGTCTGGTGTCTTTAATGTCCTCGTACTCACAGACATCAGGAGGAACCTGAGAGCAAAGAGAAACAGAAACAAATAATATGAATGATTTCAGCCTTTTTGTTGTTGTAAAATACAATATGTGTTGTACTGAGCACACACTTATGAAGACAATTACCCCTTGGTGATTTCCTGAGGTTTGGACAGAGCTCCTGCCAGTAGAAGCTGTACCTCCTGATAACAGAAGTCAAGTAATCAGTAAATGTTATAAATGCTGTTATTTTTAGTTTTAGATTTAGTTTAGTTTTGGAATCAGTCATGAATTCATTTCCAGTAAATGCTTTACATTAGTCCATTACAGGACATCACACATCCACCTACCAACATGTTTTTGTGAGGTCAGATATGCAAAACAGGAACCCAAGCTCAGGACTGAATTCTGGACACTGGAGCTGTGAGACAGCAACGCTACCTGCTGCACCACTGTACCACCGATCATCAACCCATCACACCAAATTAAACCTGTTACACACTGATAATGTGTTGTGTTTGTGTTTGTGTACCTTGCATCTTCTGTCTCTTTTGTAGAATCACAAAGAGGAATGAGATTGCAATCAGAAGCAGCAGCAGAATTACAGACACAGTTATCACAGTGGAAGCTGGAAATCCTGGAAGAGAAACAAACAGACAGTCACTTTAACCTACATGCTGATCATTCATAAGGGATCAGATTCATCAAAGTCATGTAGTTAGACTCTGGGGGTGATGAGGATCTGAGCAGAATCACCTGCTGGAGGAGAAGCTGGAGTAGAATCAGATGATGATGATGATGGTGATAATGATGATGATGATGGTGATAATGATGATGATGATGATGAAGGTTGTGTTGGTATCGAGGTTGAAACTGGGACACGTGGATCTAAAGCAGTGAAAAGTTTAGTTAGATAATGAAAGACATTAAGTGAGTGAATCTAGTAAATGACTGATAGCAGTACAGATGCAACTCAATACAGTGTACATTCTCTATGTGTGGGACTTCAGAAATACTGACTGAGACAACGTGTCTCCATGTCTCTACAAACTCACCAGTAACTGTCAGGTCGATCTGTGTGAAATAAACCTTGTATCCATCATCAGATGTCCAGGCTGCTTCAGCTCCACACCAGTATTCACCAGAGTCCTGCTCAGTTACATTTCTAATACTCACAGTCATCATTTGTGTTTCTCTGTCATCATACAGGGAGAATTTCCCCTCATTTACATATTTTCTGCTTTCTTTAACAGATTCTTTATAAGAACAAGCAGAATCTTGCAGCCTCGTCTTGCAAAGAAACTTGGGGTCACTCCTGAGGGATTGTGGGTATTTACAGCTGATATTCAAATCTCCTCCTACATGGACAATCTTACTGATGGACTTCTCATAGAACAGATCTGCAAATCACAACCAATCAGATCAGTTTATATGTGTATATGTGTCCTAGCTCTGATTAACAACACTTAGACAGTTATACAGTAAATTTACAAATAAATCTGATGTTTCTTCTGATAAAACATACAATTAAAGATCCTCACCTTCTCTTGGAAAATGGTCTGCACTTATATAGCACTTTTATCCAAAGCGCTTTACACTGTCTCATTCACCCATTCACACACACACTCACACACCAATGGTAGCAGAGCTGCCATGCAAGGCGCTAAGTTGCCAGCGGGAGCAACTTGGGGTTCAGTGTCTTGCCCAAGGACACTTTGGTATGTGGAGTCACGTGGGCCAGGAATCGATCCTCCAACCCTACGATTAGTGGACAACCCGCTCTACCACCTGAGACACAGCCTTACTTTCAGCTTCACTACAGTACAGTGTAGATCTGTATTTCATCAGACACAACAGCACACGCGTATGTTCCAGTGTCCTCCGTAATCAGGTCTCTGATAAACACACTGAAGAATCCTGCACTTCTGTTGTCCTGAATTGAGAATCTGCCATCATGTGACCATTCACTGTGTAGTTTTGTAGTTATTCAATTAAAACATCACTGAGGTGTTCCCATCTTACAGAAAGATTTGGGTTTGTCTTTATATTCATCCTCATATCTGCACTTGAGGCTGATCCCTTGATTAGATTACTGTAAACACTCTCCCCTCCCTGTGAATACCCCCCCCCCCTTCCCCGGTCCTGTGTTGATGCCTTTTTTCTTTGTTTTCTGTTGACTGAGGTGTCCCCTCACCATTTGTGCAGTTACATACCTACCTGTTTCATGCAAATATGCCCTCCCATCTAGCCAATCATTACATAACCAATTGTCTCTGTTGTGTCAAGCCTGATATATACTCTGACTTTCTTTGAATAAATGAGTGCCATTTGAACTTTGTGTGTCTGTGTCATGTGGTAAACTCTCCGAAGGCCTTGGTGTGGGAAGTGTGTAGTGAGGCGAGGGCGCGATCTTTCTAGTTAAGAATCGTAACCCAGAGATTCTCTAGTTTCAAATCCTAACATTCCTCCCCTTGCATATGCACACACTTCTCTAGAGACGAAGCCCCCTGTTAAAAAACAAGTTAAATGGTAAATAATTAATTAAAACTGGAAGCAGCTACTAAAAATTATACTTGAGTTCAAGCTAAAAAATCCTCACAGTAAAATGATTTTTCTTTTTCCGACATAATGTCTCACTCGCAACTTCATATCTTTAAACACAGCTCACTTTCTATAAACTGACTTAGAGTTAAAGGAAAGGTTCAAGTTTGTATTTTTGTAATGTCTTCATTTCTATGAAATCTTTATAATTTCAATCTAATTTTATTATTTACACACAGCGGTTATCTGAGTGCTGTGACTAACATTACTGAAACACTGATTGATTCCAACACTACCAGTTTTAGCATTGCTGCTTGCAGCCCACAGCCAGGAGACAGAAATCCAACCACATTTACTCAATGTTCATTTAAATACATGAATAATTACTTTTTTTTTCTTTTTATCATGAGATCTGTTTTTTCTCCATTAAACTGTAACTGTGATGTATGAAGATCAGGTAAGACTTATATGCAGTCATTATTGTGTAGAAATTAATAATTGTGATATTCATACAAATTGGTTAGGATTTCAGAAGTTAATTTAAATATAATATGTTAAAATGCGCAAAAATGTGATTGGTTTCTCGGTCATGCAAAAGTAAAGGACGGTCAAATCAAGTTTTTTTTTTTGATTTTCAGTCAAGTTTTTTACTTGAAAGGTAAATATCTCCTACATTTACATTACTCACCTTCCTTCACCTTCAGTTCCACCAGTGTGTAAATGTCTAACAATAAATCTCTATAAACTCCACAATAGTACGTCCCAGCATCCTCTACAGTGAGCTCTCTGATCATCACACTGAACTCTGCTGATTTGGTATCATCAAACAGTGAGAATTTTCCTGAATTTATCCACTCATTTTTAGCTTCTGTCTTTATTTGGTAAGAACAGGATAGCCATGGACCCTTACAGTAAAATTTTTGGTTTTCTCTGTATTCTGTATCATACTTGCACTTGATAAGGACTCCTCCTCCTGAATATCCTGTTACTTCCTTGGAGTCTCCTCCATCTAACAAAACACCAAACATCCATCTGAGCAAAACCTTCCTTCATGTAACACTGCTGCTGATAGTGAGGATTATTCTGAAGTGCATTTCTTTACCTGAGATCAGACAGAGGGTGAAGATGAGGAGGATCTTCATCCTGAGTTCACACTCCCAGATCTCCACACCAACTCCACTTCAGAAAGATATTAAAGCTCCTGTCGTGTTACACACTGTTACTGTCTCTGTCCCGCTCTGTGAATGTGCTGTGTGTCTTCATCTGTCTCTTAAGCAGGAAGTCATAGCACATTCACTTCCCCTTCTAGAAGTGTGAGAAAGAGCTCTACAGAAAGTGTGTGTCTGACATATAGTATCTCACAAAAGTGAGTACACCCCTCACATTTTTGTAAATATTTGATGATATCTTTTCATGTGACAACACTGAAGAAATGACACTTTGCTACAATGTAAAGTAGTGAGTGTACAGCTTGTGTAACAGTGTAAATTTGCTGTCCCCTCAAAATAACTCAACACACAGCCATTAATGTCTAAACCGCTGGCAACAAAAGTGAGTATACCCCTAAGTGAAAATGTCCTATGCACTTGAGAAAATTTCAAAGTTATTTATTGCATAACATCAAAAGTGAACAGTCCATAATGAACTCAACATAAAAAAAAAATTATTTAAATGGCAAAAATACACTGTGTGCCTTTATCTGAATAAGCATACACGACAGAATCAGAGTCTTGATTATGAAACAGAGGGCATGAGGATGGCTGATATAAGTACGCAGAGCAGTAATAATGAGTGTGGTCACTATAAGACAAAGTAAAAATGAACAACAACATGTGAAAAAAAAGTGAAGTGAAAGTGAAGTGAGCGGGTCAAGCTGATTTTGAGACTTTGGGGTTAAGATAAGACGAATGTCTCCACTTCTCTCTTTCTTCTAGCACTCACACACTGTAAAGATACTATTTAAAATCATACTCCTATATATAGCACAATGCATACCTTTCTCCATATATTTAATACATACTGCATTTCTTTCCAAACATACCATAGTCCACACATACAATACACACCACACTCAGTACATACCATACGTTCATATAGCTATTCAAAATGGATGAAAATACAAAGATGAATATAGCCACAAGCAGTGATCATATTAAAGAAAAATCACAATCTGCACTTATTGTAAAATTAGAGAAAATACCAGAAGCTACAGTGGACTGGTGTTCCTCCCAGGGTGTATTCCTGCCTCACGTCCAGTGTTATAATACTGACTGGGATGAATGGATGCATGGAATAATGACGATGATGATGATGATGATGATGGTGATGCTTAGAGACCTAATTATTATAAACTAGCCACATGAATTAACATGACTGACTGTATCATAGACATATGATATCTCTTTCTTCTGACAGATCATCTTTGGAACTGCATCATTAGAGCTGGTGGCTGCTGCGTAATTCAGGCCTTCAGCAGATTCCTCAACTAACTGCTGATCAGCACTGGCTGAGGAATCAGAGAGACTTGTGGGTAACTGAGCTGTGGAGTAGATTTCCTGATCAGGAGGGATTGTGGGTAATTGAGCAGTAGAATAAACGTTTCAACTACATGTTGGCGTAAACATTTTGAGGAGGATCAGAGGGGATTGTGGGTAGTTGAACATTGCAGTAAACTGTTCCAGCGTCTGAGGCAGACAGGCGTCTGGTGTCTTTAACCTCCTCATAATCAAAGCCAGTAAGCACAGAGAAACAGAAACAACACATATAAATGTTTTCATGGATTTTCAAAGACAGTAAGTTTTGGTACTGAACACACACACTGATGAAGACAGTTACCTCTTGGTCGTTTCCTGAGCCTTGGAGAGAACACTCACCAATAGAAGCTGTACCTGCTGAAATAAAAAACATCCAAGTAGTCAGTAGTTGTTATTACTGTTGTTATTATTAGCTTTGGATTTTATGATGGCCGGAAATCCTGTGGTGTATTTATTCATCTGTATTATGGGTTCATTTTCTGTCTCTTCTCATCCGTGTTCATTGTTGGTCAGCATGGACAGGATCACTGTGTCACTAACTACTCCTTCTACTGAACATGTAACTGACTAGTGAACAAGGTTAACAACACACACACACACACACACACACACACACACACAGAGACACACACACATACACACACTCCGAGCATCTGAAACCATTCAGCCATGATTAAACAGCAAGTAGTGTAGTAAATATGTTTCCTCAAAGATAAAGTTTTTAAGTAATATTAAACAGACTAGACCTTGTATCCTGCATTTCTTATGCAGAATCACAATGAGGAATATGATTCCAATCAGAAGCAGCAGCAGAATTACAGACACAGTGATCACAGTGGAAGCTGGAAATCCTGGAAGAGAAACAAACAGACAGTCACTTTAACCTACATGCTGATCATTCATAAGGGATCAGATTCATCAAAGTCATGTAGTTAGACTCTGGAGGTGATGAGGAGCTGAGCAGAATCACCTGCTGGAGGAGAAGCTGGAGTAGACTCAGATGAGGATGATGATGATGATGATGATGATGATGAAGGTTGTGTTGGTATCGAGGTTGAAACTGGGACATGTGGATGTAAATCATGTTTAGCAAGGTTTAGTTAATAAATGATGTTAAGTGAGTGAATCTAATAAATGACTGATAGCAGCACAGATGCAACACAATACAGTGTACATTCTCTATGTGTGGGACTTCAGAAATACTGACTGAGACAACATCTCTCCATGTCTCTACAAACTCACCAGTAACTGTCAGGTTGATCTGTGTGAAATAAACCCTGTATCCATGATCAGATGTCCAGGCTGCTTCAGCTCCACACCAGTATTCACCAGAGTCCTGCTCAGTTACATTTCTAATACTCACAGTCAACATTTGTGTTTCTCTGTCATCATACAGGGAGAATTCCCCCTCATTTACATATTTTCTACTTTCTTTAACAGATTCTTTATAAAAACAAGCAGAATCTTGCAGCCTCATCTTGCAGAGAAATTTGGGGTCACTCCTGAGGGATTCTGGGTATTTACAGTGGACAGTCAAATCTCCTCCTACATGGACAGTCTTACTGATGGACTTCTCATAGGACAGATCTGCAAATCACAACCAATCAGATCAGTTTATATGTGTATATGTGTCCTAGCTCTGATTAACAACACTTAGACAGTTATACAGTAAATTTACAAATAAATCTGATGTTTCTTCTGATAAACACACTGAAGAATCCTGCACTTCTGTTGTCCTGAATTGAGAATCTGCCATCATGTGACCATTCACTGTTTAGTTTTGTTGTTATTCGATTCAAACACCACCGATGTGTTCTCATCTTACAGAAAGATTTGGGTTTGTATTTATATTCATCCTCATATCTGAACTTGATGTTGACTCCTCCCCCTGCATATGCACTCACTTCTCTAGAGACCGAGTCCCCTGTTAAAAGCAAGTTAAACCCTGCTCAATTAATTAAACTGGAAGAGTTTACATTTACATTTACATTTATTCATTTAGCAGACGCTTTTATCCAAAGCGACTTAGAAATGAGAAAATTAGCTTAGCATAACCTAATCTCCCTTACTATCAAATACGGCTAATTTTATTATTCACACACAGCAGTTAGCGTAACATTAGCTCGCTTACTATCAAATACGGCTAATTTTATTATTTACACACAGCGGTTATCTGAGTGCTGTGACTAACATTACTGAAACCCTGATTGATTCCAACACTACCAGCTTTAACATTGCTGCTTGCAGTTAATTAAGTTAGCTAACGCTAGCTATCTAGTCCTGAGTAATTATTGACTCCGCCCACAGCCAACATACAAAAATCCAACCACATTTCCTCAATATTCATTTAACTTCATGTCTTTTTATCATGAGATCTATTTTTTCTCCATTAAACTGTAACTGTAATGTATGAAGATCAGGTAAGACTTATATGCAGTCATTATTGTGTAGAAATTAATAATTGTAATATTCATACAAAGTGGTTTGGGTTTCAGAAACTAATTTAAATATAAAATGTTAAAATTCACAAAAATGTGATTGGTTTCTGTCACGAGTTCCCCTTCAAGCAGCGCGCTGTGGAGCATGTGAGCGCGCGTGTACAAGCAGGTGAGCGAGCATCTGCTTTTCCCTTGTGAACAATCGTAACATTTCGACACATGCATTTGTTTATGTTTCTGTTATGTCTCCTCCCCGTCCTGTCATTGGTTGTTGTTTCATGTTTTGAATTGCCCTCAGCCGTCAGCCATTACGAGGCTGATTATGTTTCTATATATACCGCGCGTCTCCCAGCACACAAGGCAGAATATTGATTTGAATGCATGTGTTTGATAGTGAATGCGTTAGTCATAGTCATAGTCATAGTCATAGTCATAGTCCATGTTTCGGTTCGTTAGCTTAGTTCACGCTGGTTTCTCTGCTACCAGTCCCTTGTCTCGACCCTGTTTTTTGTGACCACGACCTTGATTCCTGCCTAGCCCTGGGTATGCCTGTTTGCCGATTGCCTGAACTTTGCATGTTACTGGATTACGTTTATGGATCGCGTTTTGGATTTGTCTGCCTGTCTCTCTCCTAAATAAAACCTGTTCATACTGCGCTTGCATCCGTCTGAACTTCCTCACGTCCACCCTGGGTAAATCAACTCCACAGTAGTACATCCCAGTGTCCTCTACAATGAGCTCTCTGATCATCACACTGAACTCTGCTGATTTGGTGTCATCAAACAGTGAGAATCTTCCTGAATTTATCCACTCGTTTTTAGCTCCTGTCTTTATTTGGTCAGAACAGGATGGCCCTGAACCCTTACAGAAATATTTTTGGTTTTGTCTGTATTTTGCATGATACTTGCACTTGATAAGGACTCCTCCTCCTGAATATCCTGTTACTTCCTTGGAGGCTCTTCCATCTAACAAAACACCAAACATCCATTTGAGCAAAACCTTCCTTCATGTAACACTGCTGCTGATAGTGAGGATTATACTGAAGTGCATTTCTTTACCTGAGATCAGACAGAGGGTGAAGATGAGGAGGATCTTCATCCTGAGTTCACACTCCCAGATTTCCACACCAACTCCACTTCAGAAAAATATTAAAGCTCCTGTTGTGTTACATACTGTTACTGAATCTGTCCTGCTCTGTGAATGTGCTGTGTGTCCACCTGTGTCTTAAACAGAAAGTCATAGTACACTCACTTCCCCTTCTAGAAGTGTGATAAATAGCTCTACAGGATGGGTATGTGTGAAATATATGTGAACTATGTGCCTCTGGTTAGCTACAGTGTGCAAACTATCATATCATATCGTATTCACCATGGAGGATTAAAAATGTAAATTATGAGAGAGCAGGACTTTGTCTGATTTGTAGAAGTTTCTGGTGCTGCTTTGGGAAAACACCTCCACATATTCACATATTCTGAAGTTCTGAGATCAGCTTCCTGCACAACAACGTTCCTGCTGTCTGTGTGTGAACACTAGGGGTGTAACACAGTGACACTTTCTGTATCTGTATCTGTTTAGTGATCTAAATATCCATATTTGCTTGCAAATATTTCCTCTAATCCAAATGACCTGTTTATATAGATCCTAACCTGGACTCTCTGTATAAAACCTGTGTTTATCTGCCTGGTATATGAAAGCTAATTCAAAGTTAAATGATGCTTAGTGTCAATGTTACTATAATGTTACTTTTTAATCATGCTACTTGTGTTGTTAACAAGGTATAAATCATTTCTGTCTCAGAAAAACATAATGTAAGTGTGATTATTAAATGGACAAAACCTTATAATGTGCTTCTACTTGCAAGAAAACATGATGAAGTGCCCTCTAGGCCACCTTTTATGTGGATTATTAAAAATGATTCTTCATCTACTTTATTCAGATAGAAATTTCATTGGGATCGGCCTCAATCTGTGCACTTTATTCCAACTTGTCATGATTTCCCTTCGCACTAACCACGGGAACACACAGCGCACTTCCAGGTTCGCACATGACATTGACTTTGTTTACTTTTGACACGTGTGTTTTGGTATGGTTTATGTCCTGTCTCTGCCCCTGCATTGTCATTTGTTGTTTCCCTTACTTGCCATCATTGTATTCAGCTGTTCTGTGTTATCCACTTGATTACATCTTTGAATTTAACCCCTTGTGTGTCATTGTTTGGTGTGAAGTATTGTGAGTGTTACCAGCGTACCAAGCCTTTGTTTATTGTTCTCGTGTCAGGTTTTGGATCTTGTTTCTTGTTTCTCGTTTTGTGCTTTGCCTTGCCTGCTTAATGCCCATTTGCTGATCGCCTGACCATTTGCCTGTTTGACTGTGCTATTGATTCATGTTTAGGATTTTTCTGTAGATCTCATCTCTAATAAAGCTCTTATCTACACTTGCTTCTGTCTACACCTCCACTATGTTATAGAATCCTTTGCTGCAACATGGAAGCAGCAGGAAAGCAAGGAGAGCATCATGCTGGGATCTGTATACTAGCTGATTCTGTGCATTTTCCCCAGTGGTACCCCTGGATGTTCCAGCTTCCATTGATGGCTTTGAGGTATATCCCGAATGTTATCTACTACAATACTAGTTCTATTTTACAAGGACCCCAAGCCCACAGAAGAGCAGTGGCTGGGATTCATGCTGTCCCTGGCCCAGCCCGCAGTTGGGCTGAGTTCTTGATTACTAGGAGGGCTGGCAAGCTTAGCCAAGTAACCCAGTTGGTAAAACTTTTAGTTCAGGTGTTCGGATGTCCAGGGTTCAAGCCTGACCTGGAGATATGTTAGGAAGGCAGAGGCTAAAGGATGAACCCTCTCAGACATTCACCTTATATTACTAGAGGGAGCTGGCCGACAGAAGGGTCTCCACAGCTCAGCTTCAGGTCAACAGGGTGGCGATGAAGGTAACACCAACCTGGAAGTCCGAGTGCTGCAGTAGAGACCAACCTACAGTGTCCAGTGTGCAGTAAACTCAGGATCCATGGATTTCTCCTCCCAGTAATGTTTCAAAAGCTGCTGACGTACCCACAAATGGCTCCACAAGAGAGCAAGAACAGAACTCCAGCTTGAGACCCACAAGGTGGTCTCCCCTGCAGAGCTCCAGCCAGAGGTCAACGTACCGACCTCGTCACCAAAGCTCTAACTTAAGGTCCACAAGGTGGTATTCCCTGCCAAGCTCCAGCTGGAGGTCAACATGGCGACCTCATCTCCAGAGCACCAACCTGAGACCCACAAGATGGTCTCACCTGCAGAGCTCCAGCTAGAGGTCAATGTGGTGACTTCATCTCCACAGCTCCAACCTGAAACCCATGAGGTGATCTCACCTGCAGAGCTCCAGCTGGAGGTCAATGTTGCATCAAATTTTGCCTATTACCCAAAGACAATTAATATTTAACATAGAAACAGATACTCACATATATTAACCAGTTGAAGGAAAAAGAAGACACTGAGAGCCAGTGAGTGAGACGAAGCAAGGGTCCAAGTTTATTGTTCCACCACACAAGATCCACACAGTTGAGACATCCCAAGAGTGATCTAAAAAACCCAAAGCTGAAGCTCTTCTATTTATACGGTTTTCTTAGGGTCAGACTGACCCAGACACCAATATGTTTAGAGTTAACTGTCTCAGGACAGCATTATATACGTTAATAAGCATTTTTGAATGACCCTGATCCCACGGTGTTTGCCGTTCTCAGAGCCTGTTATCTCACAGCCCTCGCCGTTCTCAGAGCCTGTTATCTCGCAGGTGCAGCTCAGCTCCAATACCCTTATATCCAGCCCATCTTGTTTTACTCTAAAAAAAAAAAAAAAATAACCTGACCTTCATCTGTGTCAGTCCTGACTGGTTTATCGTGAGAAAGGATTCTCCACACCTTCACACACTCCTGACTGGGTTTTCGTGAGAAAGGAGTCTCCACACCTTCATACACATTATGAGTAAGTTTTTATGTTTGTTCTGCATTTCTGTTTTATAATGCTTGCATGTACATTACCCTATAATATTTATCTCTGTTTTCTGCATACACACCAGGCCTCTGTGTGTGTGTGTGTGTGTGTGTGTGTCTCTTTGTTGGACTTCTGCCTCTGTGTGTTTCTTTGCCTGTCCTCCCCCATTTTTCTCCATTACATCAAATAGCAGTTCTAGGTTTCAGTGTAAATAATAAAAATAATTCTAAATGTTAAATATAAAGTGTAAATCTAAATTGTCAGTGACACATCCCTAATACAGTTCATTCTCTCCTATGTGTCCTAGGTGAACGTCAGTTTTTCTTATCTCCTTTACTGGAGGGGCTGGATTTGGATCTGAACATTCGCTATCAGCTTGTGCATCTCACTGCTGACATCACTATGCTGCTCGAAGTTCTTTGCACCCCCTCTGGGAATGCAGGATTCCCCCCACCTCTCAGATATAGAATCCGCCCAGCAAATGTGTGTGTGGATGCCTCTACACAGACAGACCCTCTACCTACGTGCTTTGCCTTGCCTGTTTAATGCCCGTTTAACGATCACCTGACCATTTACCTGTTTGACTATGCTATTGATTCATGTTTAGGATTTCTCTGTATACCTCATCTCTAATAAAGCTCTTATCTGCACTTGCTTCTGTCTACGCCTCCACTACATTTACATTTACATTTATTAAATTAGCAGACCCTTTTATCCAAAGCGACTTACAAATGCGGAAATACAAGCAAAGCAATAAATCAAGTGAAGAACAATACAAGTAGTGCTACCATGCAAGATTTATAATTGAGTTCTAGAGAAGCAAATTGTAAAAAAAAAGTAAGTTTTTTTTTTCGTTTTTTTTTTAAATAATGTGGGGGTTGGCATTTTAGGGGTTAGTTAAGTGCTCACAGAAGAGGTGGGTCTTTATCTGTTTTTGAAGATAGTGGCCGATTCTGCGGTCTGGATTGAGGTTGGAAGTTCATTCCACCACTGAGGGACAGTTAGTTTGAAGGTTCTGGAAACGGCGTGTGGTATAGGTGAAGTTGAAGTTGGAGGCTAGGGCAGTGGGTGTTGCAGTGTTCTCAGTACGGATCCAGGTCTCCAACAGAGCCAGCACACTGAAGTTAGAGTAGGTTGCAAAGGCAGGAATGAAATCTGCCTTGTTGACAGCAGATTGGCAGTTCCAAAGTCCAATTGAGAACAAGAAGGAATCTGCAGAGAGCGTAGGTTGTCTAAATTGCATACTTTTCTAGGAGTGTGCCATGGTCTGCGCATGTGGTAAATAACGGATCAACTGATGACACATGTTAGTGTGTAAACAGGTAAACAGCGAGGGGAAAAGAGAGGAGGAAAAGGTGTAGAGGAAGAAAAATTATACTTAGCATTGTGAGAGGTGTCTCGTCGGTGCCCTTGCTCGGTGGACTCACGCAGGTAGACTCGCAGGTCTTTACACGAGCTCAGCCTTCACACGACAGGGGCTTCCTAGTTCTTAAGTACTGTAGTGGAAGTGCTTCACAGTTGAACACGCCTCTTTAGTTAGCAAAACAAAGTGCAATCGCATGAAGCAGCGACTCCAGACCAAAACTGAACATGAATATATGAGTTAGCTCTAATCTTGCAAAGTGTAAACAGCTCGTAGCAATAAGGAAGCACAGTCACAGCTTCTATCTGACAGCTGATGCTAAAACTAAAAATCAAGAAAGAAACACTTACCAGCTACTGTTCGCCCTACTTGACACAGCTGAGTATTCAGTCAGATTAACAGGTTATTTGTTACACCACGGCCAGCAGAGGGCAGTGTGGCACGGCTCCGGACTGGTCACATGACTGTTTTGTTTTCATTCGCTTTCTGCCCGAGTTCTAGTTTCTGTTTTGAGGTTGTGCTTGATTTAACCCAGGTGTATTTGGTTTAGATTAATTATGTTGGGTATTTAAACCCCTCGGGTCTATGCGCACGTTGCGCGATATTATTTGTAGTTGGAATACCTGTGTGAGAAGGATCAGTCTTAACGGTGTAGCGTCTATGTTTAGCATGCTAAGCGGTCTTTGTTTTTATGTCCTGTTTTCTGCCTCGACTCTAGTCCCATGTTTTCTCGCTAACTCTGGATAGACCGCGTTCCCCTGTTTGTTTGTTTGTTTGTGTCATTGATTTATTAATAAAGACAGTGCTCCTGCACTTATTTCCTGTCTATCCCTCTGTCTCGTAACATTATTAAGCTGCATGTAAACGTAGCCAGTGTGGTGGTTTCATGTCAGTACTGAGCCTGAATTGCAAATTCACTTTTTTCAAGGAGTACAAAAAATCCTTCACTTATCGTGAGGGGGTCGGTGAGTTCTGAAAAAACTGGGAAGTGAGCCTCATGAGGAAATGTTCGAATACATCTGGCTCCAGTTATTTGAAATGTATACATGACACCAAACTTGAGTGTTACGTTGGTGCTTGAAAGTTTGTGAACCCTTCAGAATTTTCTATGTATCTGCATAAATATAACCTAAAACATCATAAATAAGTCCTAAAAGTATATTCTAATGTGTTAGCTTGGTAGACATTCCAATTTCTGAGACTCCCACATATAGACACTGGCCCTAGAGTTAAACACTAGGGCACAAGTGGAGAAATGATTATTATTAATATTATTATTATTTATGTATGTATGTATTTATTTATTTAACATTTCCTGGTGCTTTATAGAGGCTAATTCTACAGGTTTGCGGATCAACACTGCCATCTAGAGGAGCCTTTAGTAAAAGCAAATCAGGTTTAGTATAAACTCAGCTGTGTTATTTAATGGACATACAGTACAGTGGGGTCCAGACTTAACCCTCTCACCCCTAAGTTCCCACAGTATTATGTCCCATAACCCTGTATTCCCCAGAGAAACAGCACGCCAACCCTGAGTTCCTGGGCCATAAATAAATGCATTTTAGCGCCTAAAGTCAAGTTTCTGGTGATAATCAGACAAGCAGGTAGTGTTTTCACGAATGTACAGAGATGGTCAGGTTATGACTCCAGACCCCTGCAGTGTCTGTCGCAGTGGTTGATGCTGAAGATGAAGACGGATCCGGGTCTGAATCAGGAGAGATTGCCTCTCTATCAGTTTCGGTTTCGGTTTCAACATCGCCTGAACTTTCACTGCTGTCATTATCTAGAATCCTCGCTCTCGCCTGTGTAACTGTGTATGTTTTTTCT
Organism: Ictalurus furcatus; assembly: GCF_023375685.1. NCBI lineage: Eukaryota > Metazoa > Chordata > Actinopteri > Siluriformes > Ictaluridae > Ictalurus > Ictalurus furcatus. Next base: position 4,098,315 of record NC_071265.1, on the reverse strand, counting down.
TTTCTTTTTTTTCACTGTTTTAGATGTACCTGTGTTCACTGTAGGTGTAACTTTAGCTGGAACACGATTAGCTTTTCGCTTTGGCATTTTTAGTTCACTTCTACTAATACACCAATATTCACGCTTGGATCAGCTTCATCGTAATGCCGGCGTAATAACGTAATCACGTCGTGACGTCATCAACCTTCCGGGTCAAAAAATAATAATTAAATAAGTAAGGAATCATAGCAGAGTAATGCCGGTACACCGGCCTTACGGGGATTTACACTGTAAATCCTCTATATCGGCCTTACGAGGATTTGGCAGAGACAACCAAGCCGGTATATCATCCTTACAGGAATAGATCAAAGACGGGCAAGCCGGTTTTTCTGCCATACGGGGTAAAAGGGTTAAGTGAAAAGTAGAATCTTAGAAATATTCAAAGGTCAATATCACAAATTTGCTTACATTTAAATAGTGACCTAGAAATTACACAACATCCTGAATTATTGAATAGTTAATATGTTGCAATTTTCCTCTTTTTTTTTTTTTTTTTTAATTATTATTAAACTTTTTATTTATGCCCAGAATTTAAATCTAAATAAAACTTCAGATTTTACTGTGGTTTCAGAAATTTGGACCCCAGCTGTATGTATATAATAATCTTATATATTGGTGTAAATACTGGCCTGAGATAATAACTTCCTGCTTAGGAACAATACTATGCACTTGAGAAAGTTTATTTATTGCATAACATCCTGCTGAAAACATCAAAACATCAATGAATTCAACATAAAAAAAAAAAAATTAAATCTAAAAAATACACTGTGTGCCTTTATCTGAATAAGCATACACGACAGAATCAGAGTCTTGATTATGAAACAGAGGGCATGAGGATGGCTGATATAAGTACGCAGAGCAGTAATAATGAGTGTGGTCACTATAAGACAAAATAAAAATGAACAACAACATGTGAACAAAAAGTGAAGTGAAAGTGAAGTGAGCGGGTCAAGCTGATTTTGAGACTTTGGGGTTAAGATAAGACGAATGTCTCCATTTCTCTCTTTCTTCTAGCACTCACACTATGTAAAGATATTATTTAAAATCATACTCCTATATACAGCACAATGCATACCATTCTTCATATATAAAATACATACTGCATTTCTTTCCAAACATACCATAGTCCACACATACAATACACACCACACTCAGTACATACCATACGTTCATATAGCTATTCAAAATGGATGAAAATACAAAGATGAATATAGCCACAAGCAGTGATCATATTAAAGAAAAATCACAATCTGCACTTATTGTAAAATTAGAGAAAATACCAGAAGCTACGATGGACTGGTGTTCCTCCCAGGGTGTATTCCTGCCTCACGTCCAGTGTTCCCGAGGCTCCAGATCTACTGCAAACCTGACCAGGAGGTAGTTACTGAAGATGAAAAATACTGACTGGGATGAATGGACATGTGGAATGATGATGATGATGATGACGATGATGATGGTGATGCTTGGAGACCTAATTATTATAAACTAGCCACATGAATTAACAGGTTGACTGACGGTATTATAGACGTACGATATCTCTTGCTTCTTAAAGGTCATCTTTGGAACTGCATCATAAGAGCTGGAGGCTGCTGCGTAATTCAGGCCTTCAGCAGATTCCTCAACTAACTGCTGATCAGCACTGGCTGAGGAATCAGAGAGACTTGTGGGTAACTGAGCTGTGGAGTAGATTTCCTGATCAGGAGGGATTGTGGGTAATTGAACAGTAGAATAAACGTTTCAACTACATATTGGCATAAACATTTTGAGGAGGATCAGAGGGGATTGTGGGTAGTTGAACATTGCAGTAAACTGTTCCAGCGTCTGAGGCAGAATGGCGTCTGGTGTCTTTAACCTCCTCATAATCAAAGACAGTAAGCACAGAGAAACAGAAACAACACATATAAATGTTTTCATGGATTTTCAAAGACAGTAAGTTTTGGTACTGAACACACACACTGATGAAGACAGTTACCTCTTGGTCGTTTCCTGAGCCTTGGAGAGAACACTCACCAGTAGAAGCTGTACCTGCTGAAATAAAAAACATCCAAGTAGTCAGTAGTTGTTATTACTGTTGTTATTATTAGCTTTGGATTTTATGATGGCCGGAAATCCTGTGGTGTATTTATTCATCTGTATTATGGGTTCATTTTCTGTCTCTTCTCGTCCGTGTTCATTGTTGGTCAGCATGGACAGGATCACTGTGTCACTAACTACTCCTCCTACTGAACATGTAACTGACTAATGAACAAGGTTAACAGCACACACACACACACACACACACAGGACCTAGATGTTCACCGAGCATCTGAAACCATTCAGACATGATTAAATAGTAAATAGTGAAGTAAATATGTTTCCTTAAAGATGAAGTTTGTAAGTAATATTAAACAGACTAGACCTTGTATCCTGCATTTCTTATGTAGAATCACAAAGAGGAATATGATTCCAATCAGAAGCAGCAGCAGAATTACAGACACAGTGATCACAGTGGAAGCTGGAAATCCTGGAAGAGAAACAAACAGACAGTCACTTTAACCTACATGCTGATCATTCATATGGGATCAGATTCATCAAAGTCATGTAGTTAGACTCTGGGGGTGATGAGGATCTGAGCAGAATCACCTGCTGGAGGACCGGTAACTGTCAGGTTGATCTGTGTGAAATAAACCTTGTATCCATGATCAGATGTCCAGGCTGCTTCAGCTCCACACCAGTATTCACCAGAGTCCTGCTCAGTTACATTTCTAATACTCACAGTGAACATTTGTGTTTCTCTGACATCATACAAGGAGAATTTCCCCTCATTTACATATTTTCTACTTTCATTAACAGATGCTTTATAAGAACAAGCAGAATCTTGCAGCCTTGTCTTGCAGAGAAACTTGGGGTTACTCCTGAGGGATTCTGGGTATTTACAGCTGACAGTCAAATCTCCTCCTACATGGACAGTCTTACTGATGGACTTCTCATAGGACAGATCTGCAAATCACAACCAATCAGATCAGTTTATATGTGTATATGTGTCCTAGCTCTGATTAACAACACTTAGACAGTTATACAGTAAATTTACATATAAATCTGATGTTTCTTCTGATAAACACACTGAAGAATCCTGCACTTCTGTTGTCATGAATTAAGAATCTTCCATCATGTGACCATTCACTGTTTAGTTTTATGTTTTTGTTTTTTTTTGTTATTCGATTAAAACACCACTGATGTGTTCCCATCTTACAGAAAGGTTTGGGTTTCCCTTCAAAGGGAACTCGACGTTGCGTGAGCTCAACGCTGTGGGAAGCGCCCTCGTGCATGACTGATATCTGAAGCTTGTGTAATATCATGCCTATTTATAGGCCTGCTGTGATAAGGTGACATGGCAATTCAGCATATATAAATGGCACCTGTGAACCATGCTGTCAGATAATAATCTTCAGCGAGACTGCATGTCATTCATTTGTTTAATGAAAGAAAAATCTCTTTACTTTTCTGTCCCTTAAAATAGGAGAAAAGTATGAGTGAGAGAGAAATCAGGAAGTGTATTACGCCTGGCTACTGTTTCATCCAGGAGTGGGGCGACTACCAATGTGAGTGAAGAAGAGTGAACCATGAGTGATCCATGGCCACTCGTGCTCATTAGCAAAAGCAGCAGCATTGTGGCAGTAGTAAATTACTTAGCTTAGTTTAGCTTAGGATCTTAGCAGGTTTAAGGCCAAAAAATAATTAATTAATGAAATTAATAAATAATATTGAAACATTCACTTTTTGTTGCATTCGAGCAAAATCCCAGTATAGCTCCTATCTTTGGGGGAACTGCTTCAGCGCTCAGGAAAGAGCAGCACCAAGCCGGACACTTCACCCAGAAAACACAGAGGCCACGGCCGAAGAGCTGCGTTCCGGCTCCCGGTCACCATCGAACATATAGTGAATGACACCCAGTTGGTGGCGCTCACTTGCTGTGATAGGAGCTACACTGGGATTTTGCTCAATTGCAACAAACAGTGAGTGTGTTTCTTTATTATTATTTTTGCTTTAATCACACTAAGGCCATAAGCTAAGCTAAGCTAATTAGCGCTTTTGCCTTTGCCACAGGTAGCTAGCTGAGCACACACCGCTTCTCCTTCATCTTGTTGGATATGATGCATATATACACTGGTGAATTTTATATAAGATCCTCTCCATCCAGAATGTTTTATTTAGCAGCAAGAAAACTGGTTTATTGTCAAAAGTGGAATGTTAGTTGCGCCACCCATGTTACTATGACAACCAGTAATAGGATCACCTACCTGCAACTTCATAGTACAGTGATTGGCAACTTGCAGCAATAAAATCACTGTATGTGTGAATGTAACATTACAATTAGGCAGCTCCGCTCATGACTGGCTTCATACACTATGGACACTTTAGACACGCCAATCAGCCTACCATGCATGTCTTTGGACTGGGGGAGGAAACTTGAGTACCTGGAGGAAACCCCCACAGCACAGGGAGAACACGCAAACTCCGGACACACATGGCCCCGGCGGGAATCAAACCACGGACCCTGGAGGTGTGAGGAGAACGTGCTAACCACTAAGCCACAGTGCGCCCCAAAAACATACTAGCAACATGCTAATTTATGTTAGCAACATGCTAATTAATGCAAGCAACATGCTAAGTCATGCTCGCAATGTGCTAAAACATGCGAGCAATTTGCTAATTCGTGCTAGCTATGTGTTGAAATATGCTAATTTATATCAGCAACCTGCAAATTCATGCTAGCAACATGCTAATACAGACTAGCAACATGTTAATTAATACTACCAATTTGCAACACATGCTAGCAACATGCTAATTCATGATAGCAATGTGTTAAAGCATGTTAATTCATGCAAGCAATGTCTTTCTTTCTTTCTCTTTCCATTTCACTAAATGAAACCTTATAAAAGTTTAAAATTTTCATATGGCTTTCTCAAGCCAAATCATGTTCTCAAATGAGTAAAAATATTCTCAGCCAGGAAAAGGGAAAAAATTCAATCATGATCTCATGATAATAAAAATAAGCAAAATGATACTTACTGTAAGTGTAATGATAAAGTAGGATTACTTATTATGTTGTCTGCTAATGACACTACAGCTTTGTGAAGATAAACAGAAGGCAGCGGTGGGAGACTCACCTTCCTTTACCTTCAGTTCCACCCATGTGGAAATGTCTTTCACACTAGGCAAATCAACTCCACAGTAGTACGTCCCAGTGTCCCTTACAGTGACAGTGAGCTCTCTGATCATCACACTGAAATCTGCTGATTTGGTGTCATCAAACAGTGAGAATCTTCCTGAATTTATCCACTCGTTTTTAGCTCCTGTCCTTATTTGGTCAGAACAGGATAGCCATGAACCCTTACAGAAATATTTTTTGTTTTGTGTGTATTCTGTATCATACTTGCACTTGATAAGGACTCCTCCTCCTGAATATCCTGTTACTTCCTTGGAGTCTCCTCCATCTAACAAAACACCAAACATCCATCTGAGCAAAACCTTCCTTCATGTAACACTGCTGCTGATAGTGAGGATTATTCTGAAGTGCATTTCTTTACCTGAGATCAGACAGAGGGTGAAGATGAGGAGGATCTTCATCCTGAGTTCACACTCCCAGATCTCCACACCAACTCCACTTCAGAAAGATATTAAAGCTCCTGTTGTGTTACACACTGTTACTGTCTCTGTCCCGCTCTGTGAATGTGCTGTGTGTCTTCATCTGTCTCTTAACCAGAAAGTCATAACACACCCACTTCCCCTTCTAGAAGTCCGAGAAAGGGCTGTCCAACAACAGAATGTGTGAAATGTGTCTGCAATAAGTGTGAACAAAATGCAACATAAATGCTTCCACATTTCTGATACATACATAAATGCACCTCTGGGCAGTTACAGCATGTAAACACTCATATGAAGGTGTGTGAGTGTTTCAAATTAACATTCTGCATGTGAGTATCTTTCTCCCCGTGAGATATTTCCTCTCAATGCTCAAATATTAACTTTTAACACCGACTTCCCTGCTGTTTGACTGTAAACACTAGGGGTGTAACACAATGACACTATCTATATGTGTATCAGTTAATGCTCTAAATGCATATTTACATGCAAAGGTTTTCACCGATTCAAATGACCTGTTTATATGCAGACATAAGAAGTCACTGTGTATAAAATCTGTGTTTACATGCATGTTGTATGTAATCTGAGCCAAAGTTATGCACATGTGTGGAGGGATGTTTAGTGTCAGTGTTTGTTACCATGACAACAAGGCACGTGTAAGTCAGGTCAGTGCATTCACCAATTTAATCATATACTTATATGTGAAACAAATATTACATTATTTCTTCCTCAGGAAAACAACATATAAGTGTGAATATTAAACATACAGCCAGTAGAAGTGTTTATCACTGCAGTAAAGTTGCTCAGCATTTTTGTATTTGCATGATATTCAGCTACAAGGATGCTCTGGGTGTTGAAAATGTCGTCTTCTTCTTTTTTTTTTTTACTCTGTGTGAGACAACATGGGTCTTTATAGAGGTGAACTCTACCGGTCTGAGGATCAATGCTGCCATCTAGAGGAGCCTTTAGTGAAAGTATTATGGACATACGATATACTGAATAATATTATTATTTACTGGTTTAATTAATGAGCTCTGATAATAACTTAGTACTCTCTCTGTTACTTAGCAACAACAGTATCTACACTATCTGTTATCAGATATAAACGGAAAACACATATGTTTGTGCTCCTGTAAATGATTAAGCAGCATACTTTACTTTAGCAGTCTCTACTATGAAATAGCGAGCTGGAGAACAGCAGATATGAGCACACCGAGCAGAATCAGTGAGTGTGTTAGATATGAGATAAAACATGAGGTGAATTTACCAAGCAGGCCTTCCCAGACTGTCCTGATAGAGAGTGGACTAATAGTCTAACCAGCACACGTGATTGACAGATACAACACAGCTATTAGCTGGAGCTAACAGAGGTGGGGATTTTTTTCTAGGAGCAGACAAAATCCTTAGGCTTGGCAAATCATGAAAATTATCTAAAAAATATGTTACAGTCCATATTACAGTAATTGCTTTGAATATTGTTTGAAAAACAGAAGAAGAAGAAGAAGAATGAATGAATGAATGAATGAGTGAGTGAATGTCTAAGCAAAGCAGTAGAGTTCCAGTGCCATGTACTTGGAGCCGTAATAATGAGAAACTAGCCTCATGAATGAACACGACTGACTGAAACATAGTCAAACAAGATCATCTTTGGATCTGTATCATTAGAGCTGGTGGTGTTAAGTGAAAACTGTCGCTTCATGAGATTTCTCAGCCAATGGAAGAGTCAGGGAGACGTGTGGGTAACTGAGCTGTGGAGTAGATGTCCTGTTTAGGGGGGTTTATGGGAAGTTGAGGCGTAGAATAAATAGACTCACAGGAACTTGTGTGTAACACCACGTTGGCATAAACAGTTTGAGAAGGATCAGAGAGGATTGTGGGTAGTTGAACAGTAGCATAAACTGAAGAAGATCCAGCGTCTGAGGCAGAAAGTCGTCTGGTGTCTTTAATCTCCTCGTACTCACAGACATCAAGAGGAAACTAAAAGTAAAGGAACATAGAAAAAGAGGAATATTTTAAAGGCAATAACACACACACACACACACACACACACACACACACACACACACACACATACAGATGAAGACTATTACCACTTGGTCCTTTTGTGAGTCTTGGACAGAACGTCTACCTGCTGAAATAAAAACAGTCATGTAGTCAGTGGTTGTAAACACTGTTGTTATTTTTAGTTTTGGGTTTTATGATGGTCAGAAATCATATGGTGAATTTATTTATCTGGATTGTGTGCAGTTCTTTTTCTGTCTGTTCTCTACTTTGTTCATTGCTGATCAGCTCATACAGACTCACTGTCACTGCTCCTCCTACTGAACATGGAAAAATCCTGATTTTGACTAATGAATGAGGTTAATAGAAAAATAACACACACACACACACAAATACACACACACACACACACACATACACACAAATATACACACAAATATACACACACATGTACATACATATACACTCACACACACACACACACACACACACACACACACACACACACACACACCTAGGTGCAATTTACTGCACCCAAGCCACCTACTGACTGCTTCTGGGAGGAGAGGAAACTAGGGAACCTGGAGGAATCCCAGAAGAACATGTGGAGAACATTCAACAACATGCTGGATGTGTTCAGCAGCAACAGACAGCGACCAGAACTCAGGAATGAACCCCAAAACCTGAACATTTTACCATGTGTTGCTTGTGTGTGTGTGTGTGTGTAGTTACCCCTAATCTTGTGTTTCTTTTGTAGAATCACAAAGAGGAGTATGATTCCAATCTGAAGCAACAGCAGAATTACAGACACAGTGATCACAGTGGAAACTGGAAATCCTGGAAGAGAAACAAACAGACAGTCACTTTAACCTACATGCTGATCATTCATAAGGGATCAGATTCATCAAAGTCATGTAGTTAGACTCTGGGGGTGATGAGCATCTGAGCAGAATCACCTGCTAGAAGAGAAGATAGAGGAGGCTCAGATGATGACGATGATGATGATGATGATGATGATGATGATGATGAAGGTTGTGTTGGTATCGAGGCTGAAACTGCGACATGTGGATCTAAAGCATAGAAAAGTTCAGCTAGATAATAAATGACTGCACCGAGACATTACTGAGTTGCTGTTTATACATCTGATAAACCACAGGAAGTGCAGTGAACCAAAAACACACATGCATGTTAAGAACAGAGACTCTGTTCCTAATAAAAATCTCTTCATATCATCTTGTCTGAAATGACTGAAGTCAGAAATTTAACAAAGATTATCAGCTAAATCACCTCAATTAACAAGCTTCTATCTAAAAATAACTGCTCTACTCGTACTGCTATTATCATTATATTCACTAACTGCCAATAATATCACAGGCTAGTGTAGGTTAGGATGTGCACTGACTCTATGCTTTAAAATTTGTGCACACAAAGCCTCTGTAACATCAGAATAGTTAATGAAGTGTGTTTCCATCTCTCGACAAACTCACCAGTAACTGTCAGGTTGATCTGTGTGAAATAAACCTTGTATCCATGATCAGATGTCCAGGCTGCTTCAGCTCCACACCAGTATTCACCAGAGTCCTGCTCAGTTACATTTCTAATACTCACAGTAAGGATTTGTTTTGCTCTGTCATTATACAGTGAGAATTTCCCCATATTTACATATTTTCTACTTTCTTTAACAGATTCTTTATAAGAACAAGAGGAATCATTCAGGCTCGTCTTGCAGAGAAACTTGGGGTTACTCCTGAGGGATTCTGGGTATTTACAGCTGACAGTCAAATCTCCTCCTACATGGACAGTCTTACTGATGGACTTCTCATAGAACAGATCTGCAAATCACAACCAATCAGATCGGTTCATACGTGTCCTAGCTCTGATTAACAACACTTAGACAGTTATACAGTAAATTTACATATAAATACGATCACAACATGTTTCTTCTGCTAAAACTTAAGACTAGCCTTAACAGACAAAAGGCCAAATGTCAGGCAAACAGAGCAATGCAATCAGAATCTAAAGAATAATTTAATCAAAAAGTCAATAACCAGGAATAGTGAACAGAGACATAAATGCCCAGAAACACAAACTGTAAAGGTAAAACTTTGCAAAGATGGTGAATGAACTGTAAAATAAGAGTTTACTTACAGGAAACAGTTGAGTTATAGTACGTAAAAACATCAGAATGAAAATATAAAGAGTAAAAGTCTCAGAAAATTACACTTAAGTATAGTAACAAAGTATAATTACTTTGTATTTTCTACCTCTCGTAATGATACTAGAGCTTTGTGAAGACAAACAGAAGGCAGTGGTGGGAGACTCACCTTCCTTTACCTTCAGTTCCACAGGTGTGTAAGTGTTATTTCCCCTGGGTATATAAACTCCACACTGGTATGTCCCAGTGTCTTCTACAGTGAGCTTTCTGATCATCACACTGAACTCTGCTGATTTGGTGTCATCAAACAGTGAGAATCTTCCTGAATTTATCCACTCGTTTTTAGAACCTGTCTTTATTTGGTCGGAACAGGATGGCCCTGAAGCCTTACAGAAATATTTTTGTTTTTGTGTGTATTTTGTATCATACTTGCACTTGATAAGGACTCCTCCTCCTGAATATCCTGTTACTTCCTTGGAGTCTCCTCCATCTAACAAAACACCAAACATCCATCTGAGCAAAACCTTCCTTCATGTAACACTGCTGCTGATAGTGAGGATTATTCTGAAGTGCATTTCTTTACCTGAGATCAGACAGAGGGTGAAGATGAGGAGGATCTTCATCCTGAGTTCACACTCCCAGATCTCCACACCAACTCCACTTCAGAAAGATATTAAAGCTCCTGTTGTGTTACATGACATTAATGTCTCTGTGCTGTGTGTCTTCATCTGTGTCTTTATCTGCATTTTAATCAGATACTGATGCACTTACCACTTCCCGTTCTGGCTGAGTAAGAAACAGATAGAGTTAGAGATTATCAAAGCCCTGCTCAAGGCACACAGCTTTACACCCACAGTCACAGGACCTTGCATTTCCTCTGTAGATCTGTTAGTAAGTTTACTTGTCTGGTGCCTAGGGGCATAAGCAGAGGAGTAAAAATGTATTAAAAGTATTAAAAGTGCAAAATATGTACTCTAGTTAAAGTATACAGGGATTTACATTTACACATCTTCACGTATATAAAAGTAAGAAGTAAATGATAAAAAAAAACTAATATAAAATTGACATTTTTAGTGGTGATATGGTGTTATATATGGCTGCAATAAGGATTGATTGTGTTGCTATATCCCGATCTGTCTAGAAGTTTTGACACCTTTATTTGGTTGAGACATTGATCAGTCAGAAATGAGGAAGCCGGAGGCAGGCTTGGATCAAGAACATTCATTAACAGAATTCCCCAGGTGTGTATTCCTTACCACTCACCTCTGGCTCCGCCCTCCATTCACAAACCAGAGCTTGAGCATGCCCCCACTTCCACACAAGGATACTGTGAAATGTACAAGAATCTGAAAAATAACTCTTGGTTTAAAGGTTTAAATGGGGTTCTATGGGTTTGCTGTCTTTTGAGCATAATGCTATACATGTAATGAACTGTTATCTTCATATACTTTATTTACTTTGTGTCCTTCTAGTATATGTATAGAAAATGCATACCGGTCCTATAGTGATTGAGAAAAGCCTGCACATAATGAAGAAAACAAACAAAAAAAGATTGCAGACTCAAGTTAATGTATTGTTATGCCCAGGAGAGGAAAATACTTAAATAATTGTACGTACTTCATTGTTATAAATGCGTATAGTCTACTGTTGTAGTATTCACAGGCCTCAAGTGCCAGGATGAGACACAGATCGCCTCTCATTCTGTAACTTTACTGAAGTTTATGTGCACAACAAAAAGACTTGAGCTGAAATGACTGGACTAAGAATGGCTAACGGTAGCTCTGAGAGATACTCAGAGGAGAATTGATAAATGGTTTAGAAATATTGATGTTATTGTATGTAAAATGGCTGAGAAATTTAATCCAGATGGTATAAGAGCTTCATGTGATTCTGTGCAGGATAAATGTAAACTAGATGAGCTTGACAATTTTGCAGAGAAATAGACAGGAAGTGTCTGTGTGTGTACATCAGTGTGTGTGTGTGTGTGTGTGTGTGTGTGTGTGTGTGTGTGTGTGTCAGCCTGACATTTGAGAAGCCACAGCAATATGTGTGTACCCACAAATGTGAAGGCACCTAGAATACCAAACCGAGCTGGTTAGACCATTTTAATACCAAACCGAGCTGGTTAGATGCTTGCTTGTTATTCTTTGTCACGAGTTCCCCTTTAAGCAGCGCGCTGTGGAGCATGTGAGCGCGCGTGCACGAGCAGGTGTGCGAGCATCTGCTTTTCCCTTGTTGACAATCGTGACATTTCGACACGTGCATTTGTTTATGTTTCTGTTATGTCTCCTCCCCGTCCTGTCATTGGTTGTTGTTTCGTGTGTGTCTGAATTGCCATCAGCCGTCAGCCATTACAACGCTGATTATGTCCGCATATATACCGCGCGCCTCCCAGCACACAACGCGGAATATTGTATTGTATTGTATTGTATCGTATCGTATCGTATCGTATCGTATCGTATCGTATCGTATTGTAGTTCATAGTCATGGTCATCGTCCTTGTCATAGTTTAGATCCTTGTTAGAGTTAATCATTAGGTTTAGTTCACGCTGGGTTATCCTCTCCCAGTTCTCTCCCTGTCATAGTTCATGTTTCTCGTTTGGTTTATTGACTCTGTATCCCGTGACCACAACCTTGATTCCTGCTTTGCCTAGTGTATGACTGATTGCTGATCGCCTGACCTTCTGCCTGTTTTTGGATTACGTTTTGGATCACGTTTTGGATTTGTCTGCCTGTCTCTCTCTTAAATAAAACTGTTATCCTGCACTTGCATCCGTCTGAACTTCCTCACGTCACGAGACGTGACATTTTTAAAATGAAAACCAAGTGTTAAAAGGAATAAAAGTTGCCTAAACCTACTGCTTATATCATTAGGTATATAATGTACCTAGTAAATGGTATGAATTAAGCCAGGGCTGAGGTATAAAATGTGCCTCTGTTTTAGGAGAAATATGAGCTGTATGACTATTAGAATTTTGCCAAGATCATTCGTGGTGAAGCCTTTCGTGTTAGATAATATTCTGTAACGTTGATATTGATTTACTCTGTAATATTTGAAGTTTATTGTACCATTGTTAAAAGGTTAATAAACCGAACCCAAATATGGGGGATTCTAAACCTTAGAAACTTTTGTGGACAATAGTTACTTTAGACATAGGAAAAGAAGGAGGAAACTACGACACGGATAAGTGTAAGGTCACCGTGCGCTCCAGTGGACCGAATTCTGCTACCTGTGTGAGTGTCATTAACTCTAGAATTCAGAGCCGATATCCTTAGTGAAGTGAGGATTTGCCACATGATAGGGGAGGCTTGGAGGGGCTTTACTTACAAAAGATTGAGAAGCACTGATTTAAAGGATCTGATGCTAACGTCTCATGCCAGATAACACAGCACAACTTCAGAGGTCTTATGAAGAGCATACCTCGATCGGCCAGATCTGTTTTTGCGGCACAAGAAGGACACAATATTAGGCAGGTGGTTTTAATGTTATGGCGGATCCATGTATACAATATCGTGTAAAATATAGCGGTTTAAATGATGGCCTCAGGTTCTTAATGTTATTTAACAACACTAGGTGCACTTTTTACTGTTTGGCTTAATTATATGCAGTTGCAGAAGAGTAACAATTTACTATAATCACACTATATGGTCTCGCCCAGAAGAGGACGAGTTCCCTTTCTAGTTCCTCTCAAAGTTTCCTCCTCATATTGTGTCAGGGAATTCATCATTGTCACTATTTCCTCTGACTTTGCCCAAGAGGAATCTACATCCATATTTCTGCAAAGCTGTGTTGTGTCTATAGCAAAAACAAACAAAAACCTATACAAATAATAATAATAAAAAAATGTACTGAAATACAGATAGTTTCAAAGATATTTTATTGTATAGCATCCTGGCAAAAACCTCAAAACTTAATAGTGCATAATTAATACATCAATCATTTAACATAAGTTTACAAAGTAACATTCTAAATGCCAAAAATGCACATGTGCTCCTTTATAAATTATTCCAAACAGATGAAAATACAAAATGAATAAAACCACAGTAAAATACCCCACTATGTGCAATTATTAGAGAGGACAATACCAAATGTTTCCAAAGCACTGTGCTTGGCTTTACAGAATCTCTACTTTCAGGATTTAGAGCATGAAACAGGATGGAGGGCTAAAGGCGCACCAGTAACAAAGATCAGGAAAAAAGCCTCTAAGATTCACAGATCATGAACAGTAGCTCAGATATAGGCAGGTATAGGCACAAACTATACTATAGAAAGTTTAGAGCTTTCTAAAGAATGAGCAAAAATAAGAATTTTTGGTTAAATGACAACGCTATACCACCACCACCATAACTCTGTTACAGATCTCTTTACTTGATCTTTTCAAGCACTTTGCAGTTATTGCTCCACATATTGTGTAGATTGTGTAGAAGGGTGGAGAGGAAGAATAAGAATAAGAAAGCGTATCCAAACACAGTGGTAGAATTTCTTCCCCAAGTTTATAGCCCTAATGGTGATAATCTAGACACTACTAACACGACTGATTGTGTCATAGTCACACGAGATCTCTTCTTTGTTAAAGATAGTCTTTGGAGCTGCATCACTAGAGCTGGTGGGATTGGCGTGGAAACTCACTGCTGCGTGAGTCAGATCTTCAGCAGGTTCCTCTGCTGACTGCTGAGCAGCACTGACTGAGCAAGCAGAGAGACCTGTGGGTAACTGAGCTGTAGAGTCGTGATCAGGTGCGACTGTGGGAAGTTGAGCAGAAGAATAAAGAGTAGAATCACAGGGGCTTTTGGGTAACTCGTTGGAATAAACAGCTCGGGAAGGATCAGAAGGGATTGTGGGTAGTTGAGCAGTAGAGTAAACGGTGAAAATTTTAGCACCCGATGTAGAAAGTCGTCTCGTATCTTTAACCTCCTCGAACTTACAGGCAGAAAGCACAGAGAAACAGAAACAAAATAATGTAAATGTTTATGACATTTGTCGTTTTTTAAAAACACATACAACCACTGGTGAAGACAAATACCTCGTGGTTGTTTCCTGAGTCTTGAACAGAACACTTAGAACCAGTAGAAGCTTTACCTGCTGAAATAAGTACTCAGAAATGATTATTACTGTTGTTATTATTAGTTTGGGATTTTATTATATTATAATTAACAGTATAATATTTAAATACAGGTCTGATTACAAACCTCTCTGACATGATTAAATATCAAGTAGTGTAGTAAATATGTTTTTTAGAGACAATGTAAAGAAAGTTAATCTTCATTCACATGAAATTTAATATGATAAAGATTTTATCATGTGTTGGTCAGCTGGGACAGAATCACTGTGTCACTGTTCCTCCTACTGAGCATGTAATTGACTAATATATAAGGTTAACAGAAGGCACACACACACACACACACACACACGTTACCACGTTGCACAATAACATTTAAAAATAGGTCTTAAAACAATTATGACATGATTAAATAAAATAGCAAGTAGTGCAGTAAATATCTTTTGCAGACAAAGTCAATGAAACAGACTGGGTGGAGTCATGAATCACGTGTTCATTCATTCGTTTACCTTCATAAATGCTTTTTTGGAAGTTTGGATATGCAAAACTGTAACCTGAGTGGAGGATTGAATGCTGGATACTGGAACTGTGAGGCAGCAACGCTACCCCTGTCCCACCGTACCGCCCGAACCAAACCAGTCACGTGAAATTTAACATATTAAACATTTTATCATGTGTTGTGTGTATGGGTACCTTTCACTTTGCTTCTCTTTTGCAGAATAACAATGAGGAATATGATTGCAATCAAAAGCAGAAGCAGAATTACAGACAGAGTGGCCACTTTGGACGTTGGAAATCCTGGAAGAGAAACAAACAGGCAGTCACTTTAACCTACATGCTGTAGAAATGTAGGTCTAGAAATTGTCCTGGGTATATTTGACATTTTAAATATAGTTTGGAAGTAAATGTAAAATATCTCAGCCAATCAAAAGGAAAAAATCTTAAACGATGATCTCACTATTTGAAAGATTTTCTGAATGAAAACGTAAAGAGTAAAAATATACTAAAATGAAGTATGAAGTAAGATTACCTGGAACTTTATGTTTTCAATGTCTACTAATGATACTAGATCTTTGGGCAGATAACAAGAAGGCAGTGCTGAGAGACTCACTTTCCTTCACCTACACTTCCAATTGTTTATCCTCAAATTTATATGAGCTCTACACATCCCAGTGTCCTCTACAGAGAGCTATCTGATCTTCAGCCTAATCTCTTCAGTGAGAATCTTCCTGAATTTCCACTTGTTCTTAGTTGTCTCTTGTATTTAGGGGGTTTTGTGTGTATTTTGTATCATACTTGCTATTATCCTTTTCTTTTGAAGGACCTGGTCCTTCATTGGAGGCTCCTCCATCTAAGAAAACAGTCATCAAGCAGTGATTCGTGTCTTTTTATCATGAGATCTGTTTTTTCTCCATTAAACTGTATCTGTAATGTATGAAGATCAGGTAAGACTTATATGCAGACCTTATTGTGTAGAAATTAATAATTGTGATAGTCATACAAATTGGTTTTTGGTTTTCAAAAGTTAATTTAAATATAAAATGTTAAAATGCACAAAAATGTGTAAAAAAAAATGTATTTTGTATCATACTTGCACTTGATAAGGACTCCTCCTCCTGAATATCCTGTTACTTCCTTGGAGGCTCCTCCATCTAACAAAACACCAAACATCCATCTGAGCAAAACCTTCCTTCATGTAACACTGCTGCTGTTAGTGAGGATTATTCTGAAGTGCATTTCTTTACCTGAGATCAGACAGAGGGTGAAGATGAGGAGGATCTTCATCCTGAGTTCACACTCCCAGATCTCCACACCAACTCCACTTCAGAAAGATATTAAAGCTCCTGTCATGTTACACACTGTTACTGTCTCTGTCCCGCTCTGTGAATGTGCCGTGTGTCTTCATCTGTGTTTAAACCAGAATGCAATGCAGTAATAACTTCCTATTTTGCCTTCATTATAAAGAGCTGTACAGCCAGTTTGTGTGTGAAATATGTAGAACTACCTCAGCGCAATTCAAAGCTGTAAAATTTCTGACATAAAAATGAGCCTCTGCTGAGTTACAGTGTATAAACCATCATATGAAGTTGTGAGAGGGTTTAATATTAACATTCTGCATCTGAGCATCTTTCTCCATGGGGGTTATTTCTCCTCTCAGTGCTCCAGTATTAACTTTACTGCGGATATTTATTACTCCATGTCAGTGTGTACTGCTCTACTGCCAGGAGGCCTCTACTGCCCTCTACAGCACAAGGTGTGTAACAGAGGGAGAAAGATACAGTTTAAAGTGAACACCACAGTAATTTATCAGAAGAAATAAACATCATCCTAGTGTAATTTTTAAACACACAGGGAGAAGAAGAGTTTGTCTCTGCAGTAAAGTTGCTCAGCATTTCGTATCTGCCTGAAATTCAGTAACAAGGTCCATCTGCTTGTTGAAAATCTTTTATTTTATTTTATTTTTTTACTGTGCCCGAGTTCTGAATCCTCACTGAATAATATTCTGGTGAATATTAAACACTGAAATTTACTATTGCTGTGACTTTCAGTGTTCGTTTGATGCCAATCCAACTTCAGAGTTATATACATCAATAATAATAATAGAGTAAAGAGCTGGAGAACAGCAGATATGAGAGTACAGAGCAGTATCAGTGAGCGTGATCATTAAAAAAGAGCGTATAGAGAAACTTCCACATATGAGTGCACTTCAGTTTGCTGAGCACTGAGCACTGAGACATGCTTCATTTCCCTCTAACATCAGTGTCTACACATTGCTTGTGAGAAGTTTTGGCACATGTTCACAGGGGAAAGTAGTTAATGCATGCTCAAAAGGTCACTAGAGGTCAGAGGTCAGAGGTCATAGACTAATCTGAGATTCCTTGAATTGTCAGAATCATGCACACATCAATATATGTTACATGAAAAAGGAAGATTTTCTGAAGAGGGATAGAATAAAAATTAGATAGTAATAAAAAAAATAGAGTAAAAACTAATACATTATCACTTCTAATAATATTATATGAAGAAGTCACGGCAACACGAAATAATACACATTTCTACCTTCCAACCAAAGTGGCAGGCTGTATGTTGTAATTATATAAAATAAAAGCAGGCCCAATGTGTGCTGTCACTGTGAACGGAATCCTGGTCAGCATCTGGTAAGCGTCTGGTCAGCGTCTGAGTCTCACATGTTAGCGCTGCCCTCCTCAGTCTGGCCCACATGAATACAGGAACACATAGAGGTGAAGGGAAAATTGTGCAGAAACATCTTCAGGAAGCACAAAACCAGCAGGATCAGCCATTCAACCAGTGACTGTGACTGATCTTTAACATTTCCTGCAGGACTCTTGCTACCTGACAGAGCTCCATCACATACCAACTGACACATTTGGGCTGTTGAAATGTGAACAAACATGAACTGCTCTTATCACCCTTACAGAAGGAAACACCTGCTTCCAGCATAAAACCAGATCAGGTAATTCCAATTATAAACCCTAGGTCTGTTATATCATGCAAATTAGCTAAGTAGAATAAGAATAAGGCATCTTCACTATACACAGTCATTGCAGAAAATACTGCTTTTGAGGAAAGGGGAACGGGGGAGGATGAAGAGGAAGAGGAAGAAGGAGAAGAACAGATATCTGAACAAAACAGTAGAGTTCCAGTGCCACATGACTGAAGTCCTAATGATGCTAAACTAAATAGATGAAGTAACATCACTGCTGTGGAAGTCGGACCTTCAGCAGATTTCTCAGCCGAGAGACGTGTGGGAAACTGAGCTGTGGAGTGGATGTCCTGATCGTTGAGCAGTAGAATAAACAGCAGAATCACAGGGGCTTGTGGGTAACTCTGTTTGAATAAACAGGTTGAGGATCAGAGAGGACTGTGGGTAGTTGAGCAGTAGAGTAAACTGAAGAAGATCCAGTGTCTGAGGCAGAAAGTCGTCTGGTGTCTTTAATCTCCTCGTACTCACAAACATCAAGAGGAACCTGAGAGATAAACAGAAAGCAAAAAAATAAAGGTTTTCAATTTTTTTCAAAAAACTAAGACATAAGTTTTGGTCTTGGCGATGGGGCAGGAGGGATAGATCAAAGCACTTTCTCAATAAATAAATAAATAAATAAATCCAAGCCTGCCTGAATTAACCCACATCATGTACTGTGTATGACACAGAAAGCTACAATGTGTTATGGTCTGATGAGACCAAAGTATATCTTTTTGGGCATAATTTAAAAGACATGTTCGGTGCATAAACAAGACAGCTTCTCACCCAAGGAACACTATGCCCACAGTGAAGCATGATGGTGGCAGCATCATGCTGTAGGCCTGCTTCTCTTCAGTTGGGACTGGGGCTCTAGTCAGGATAGAGTGAATCATGGAGCACAATAATGAACCAAAGCACAAATCCAACTCAACAAACGAGTAGCTTCAGAAGAAGAAGATAAACATTTTAGAGTGGTTCAGTCAGAGCCCAGATCAAAATCCTATCAAAACCCTGTGAAATTATTTGAAAAGGGCTGTGCACAGTTAGACCCCCTTGCAATGTGATAGATATGGAACATTTTTACAAGGAAGAGTGGGGAAAAATCCCCCAAAAACTGATAAATATCGCAAACTCTGTCATTAATCATTTGTTTATTCAGGAACTCATCTTCATTAACTTCATCACTGCAGTGCATCAAACATACCCTCCCACCAACATGTTCATGTTAAATATTTGATCATGTGGTGTGTGTGTGTGTGTGTGTGTGTGTGTGTGTGTGTGTATACCTTGCTTACTGCATCTCTTTCGTAGAGTCAAAATGAGGAATATGATTCCAATCAGAAGCAGCAGCAGAATTACAGACACAGTGATCACAGTGGAAGCTGGAAATCCTGGAAGAGAAACAAACAGACAGTCACTTTAACCTACATGCTGATCATTCATAAGGGATCAGATTCATCAAAGTCATGTAGTTAGACTCTGGGGGTGATGAGGATCTGAGCAGAATCACCTGCTCGAGGAGAAGCTGGAGTAGGCCAAGATGATGATGGTGATGATGATGATGATGATGATGATGATGGTGGTGGTAGTGATGATGGTGGTGGAGGTGGTGATGATAGTGATGATGGTGGTGGTGGTGGTGGTGGTGATGATAGTGATGATGGTGGTGGTGATGATGGTGACAATGATGATGATAATGATCGTGGTGGTGATGATGGTGGTGATGATGACGATGATGATGGTGGTGGTGGTGATGATGATGATGGTAGTGATGATGATGATGATGATGATGATGGTGGTGGTGATGGTGGTGGTGGTGATGATGACGATGATGATGGTGGTGGTGATGATGATGATGATGGTGGTGATGATGATCGTGGTGGTGATGATGATGGTGTTGGTGATGATGATGATGGTGGTGGTGATGGTGATGATGATGATGATGATGATGATGATGGTGGTGGTAGTGATGATGGTGGTGGAGGTGGTGATGATAGTGATGATGGTGGTGGTGGTGGTGGTGGAGGTGGTGATGATAGTGATGATGGTGGTGGTGGTGGTGGTGGTGATGATAGTGATGATGGTGGTGGTGATGATGGTGACAATGATGATGATAATGATCGTGGTGGTGATGATGGTGGTGGTGGTGGTGATGATGACGATGATGATGGTGGTGGTGGTGATGATGATGATGGTAGTGATGATGATGATGATGATGATGATGGTGGTGGTGATGGTGGTGGTGGTGATGATGACGATGATGATGGTGGTGGTGATGATGATGATGATGGTGGTGATGATGATCGTGGTGGTGGTGATGATGATGGTGTTGGTGATGATGATGATGGTGGTGGTGATGGTGGTGGTGGTGATGATGACGATGATGATGGTGGTGGTGGTGATGATGATGATGGTAGTGATGATGATGATGATGATGATGATGGTGGTGGTGATGGTGGTGGTGGTGATGATGACGATGATGATGGTGGTGGTGATGATCGTGGTGGTGGTGATGATGGTGTTGGTGATGATGATGATGGTGGTGTTGGTGATGATGATGGTGGTAGTGATGATGGTGGTGGAGGTGGTGATGATAGTGATGATGGTGGTGGTGGTGGTGGTGGAGGTGGTGATGATAGTGATGATGGTGGTGGTGGTGGTGGTGGTGATGATAGTGATGATGGTGGTGGTGATGATGGTGACAATGATGATGATAATGATCGTGGTGGTGATGATGGTGGTGGTGGTGGTGATGACGATGATGATGGTGGTGGTGGTGATGATGATGATGGTAGTGATGATGATGATGATGATGATGGTGGTGGTGATGGTGGTGGTGGTGATGATGACGATGATGATGGTGGTGGTGATGATGATGATGATGGTGGTGATGATGATGGTGGTGGTGATGGTGATGATGATGATGATGATGATGATGATGGTGGTGGTAGTGATGATGGTGGTGGAGGTGGTGATGATAGTGATGATGGTGGTGGTGGTGGTGGTGGAGGTGGTGATGATAGTGATGATGGTGGTGGTGGTGGTGGTGGTGATGATAGTGATGATGGTGGTGGTGATGATGGTGACAATGATGATGATAATGATCGTGGTGGTGATGATGGTGGTGGTGGTGGTGATGATGACGATGATGATGGTGGTGGTGGTGATGATGATGATGGTAGTGATGATGATGATGATGATGATGATGATGGTGGTGGTGATGGTGGTGGTGGTGATGATGACGATGATGATGGTGGTGGTGATGATGATGATGATGGTGGTGATGATGATCGTGGTGGTGGTGATGATGATGGTGTTGGTGATGATGATGATGGTGGTGGTGATGGTGGTGGTGGTGATGATGACGATGATGATGGTGGTGGTGGTGATGATGATGATGGTAGTGATGATGATGATGATGATGATGATGGTGGTGGTGATGGTGGTGGTGGTGATGATGACGATGATGATGGTGGTGGTGATGATCGTGGTGGTGGTGATGATGATGGTGTTGGTGATGATGATGATGGTGATGTTGGTGATGATGATGATGGTGGTAGTGATGATGGTGGTGGAGGTGGTGATGATAGTGATGATGGTGGTGGTGGTGGTGGTGGAGGTGGTGATGATAGTGATGATGGTGGTGGTGGTGGTGGTGGTGATGATAGTGATGATGGTGGTGGTGATGATGGTGACAATGATGATGATAATGATCGTGGTGGTGATGATGGTGGTGGTGGTGGTGATGATGACGATGATGATGGTGGTGGTGGTGATGATGATGATGGTAGTGATGATAATGATGATGATGATGATGGTGGTGGTGATGGTGGTGGTGGTGATGATGACGATGATGATGGTGGTGGTGATGATGATGATGATGGTGGTGATGATGATCGTGGTGGTGGTGATGATGATGGTGTTGGTGATGATGATGATGGTGGTGGTGATGGTGATGATGATGATGGTGGTAGTGATGATGGTGGTGGAGGTGGTGATGATAGTGATGATGGTGGTGGTGGTGGTGGTGGAGGTGGTGATGATAGTGATGATGGTGGTGGTGGTGGTGGTGGTGATGATAGTGATGATGGTGGTGGTGATGATGGTGACAATGATGATGATAATGATCGTGGTGGTGATGATGGTGGTGGTGGTGGTGATGATGACGATGATGATGGTGGTGGTGGTGATGATGATGATGGTAGTGATGATGATGATGATGATGGTGGTGGTGGTGATGGTGGTGGTGGTGATGATGACGATGATGATGGTGGTGGTGATGATGATGATGATGGTGGTGATGATGATCGTGGTGGTGGTGATGATGATGGTGTTGGTGATGATGATGATGGTGGTGGTGATGGTGGTGGTGGTGATGATGACGATGATGATGGTGGTGGTGGTGATGATGATGATGGTAGTGATGATGATGATGATGATGATGATGGTGGTGGTGATGGTGGTGGTGGTGATGATGACGATGATGATGGTGGTGGTGATGATGATGATGATGGTGGTGATGATGATCGTGGTGGTGGTGATGATGATGGTGTTGGTGATGATGATGATGGTGGTGTTGGTGATGATGACGATGATGATGGTGATGGTGATGCTGACGATGATGATGATGATGGTGGTGGTGATGATGATGACGATGATGACGGTGATGGTGATGGTGACAATGATGATGGTGGTGGTGGTGATGATGATGACGATGATGATAGTGATGATGATGATGGTGGTGGTGGTGATGTTGAAGGTGGTGATGATGATAGTGATAATGATGATGGTGATGGTGATGATGATGATGATGATGATGATGGTGGTGATGATGATGGTGGTGGTGGTGATGATGATGGTAGTGATGATGATGATGATGATGATGATGGTGGTGGTGATGGTGGTGGTGGTGATGATGACGATGATGATGGTGGTGGTGATGATGATGATGATGGTGGTGATGATGATCGTGGTGGTGGTGATGATGATGGTGTTGGTGATGATGATGATGGTGGTGGTGATGGTGATGATGATGATGATGATGATGATGGTGGTAGTGATGATGGTGGTGGAGGTGGTGATGATAGTGATGATGGTGGTGGTGGTGGTGGTGGAGGTGGTGATGATAGTGATGATGGTGGTGGTGGTGGTGGTGGTGGTGATAGTGATGATGGTGGTGGTGATGATGGTGACAATGATGATGATAATGATCGTGGTGGTGATGATGGTGGTGGTGGTGGTGATGATGACGATGATGATGGTGGTGGTGGTGATGATGATGATGGTAGTGATGATGATGATGATGATGATGATGGTGGTGGTGATGGTGGTGGTGGTGATGATGACGATGATGATGGTGGTGGTGATGATGATGATGATGGTGGTGATGATGATCGTGGTGGTGGTGATGATGATGGTGTTGGTGATGATGATGATGGTGGTGGTGATGGTGGTGGTGGTGATGACGATGATGATGGTGGTGGTGGTGATGATGATGATGGTAGTGATGATGATGATGATGGTGGTGGTGATGGTGGTGGTGGTGATGATCGTGGTGGTGGTGATGATGATGGTGTTGGTGATGATGATGATGGTGGTGTTGGTGATGATGACGATGATGATGGTGATGGTGATGCTGACGATGATGATGATGATGGTGGTGGTGATGATGATGACGGTTGTGTGGGTTTGGAGGTTGAACCTGGGACACGTAGATCTAAAGTAGTGAAAATTTGGAGTGAATCTAGTAAATGACAGAGCAGCACAGATTCAAAACAATACTGTATACAATTTGTGTGGAACGATTTGTGTCAGAAATACTGATAGCTGTTTATATACGTGGATCAAAGCAGTGAAAAGTTTAGTTAGATAATAAATGACTAACTGCCAATAATATCACAGGCTAGTGTAGGTTAGGATGTGCACTGATTCTATGCTACACACAAAGCCTCTGGATCGTCAGAATAGTTAATGCAGTGTGTCTCCATGTCTCTACAAACTCACCAGTAACTGTCAGGTTGATCTGTGTGAAATAAACCATGTATCCATGATCAGATGTCCAGGCTGCTTCAGCTCCACACCAGTATTCACCAGAGTCCTGCTCAGTTACATTTCTAATACTCACATTCAACATTTGTGTTTTTCTGTCATTGTACAGGGAGAATTTCCCCTCCTTTACATCTTTTCTGCTTTCTTTAACAGATTCTTTATCAGAACAAGCAGAATCTTGCAGGCTCATCTTGCAGAGAAACTTGGGGTCACTCCTGCGGGATTCTGGGTATTTACAGCTGACAGTCAAATCTCCTCCTACATGGACAGTCTTACTGATGGACTGCTCATAGGACAGATCTGCAAATCACAACCAATCAGATCAGTTTATATGTGTACTGGTCTGGGAAAACCCTTCACATGGTGAATTTTGATAGTTTATACTATTTTTGAAAGTTTGGAGAAGTACAGATATTCCTGAACTGAAATATGTTTCTAACTTTCGTATCGTTCTCAATCGGGTGGTCTGGTGTTACAGTAGATAATATTCACAGCTCCAGGGTCATGGGTTCAGGTTACTGTCTGTGTGGAGTTTTACATCTTCTCCCTGTGTGTGATTGGCTATGCTAAATTACCCCTAGCTGGGAATTCTCCTGCATTGTGCACAGTGTTCCTGGGATAGGATCTGGATCCATGTGACCCTGACCAGGATAAAGTGCTTACTGAAGATGGATGGATGGATGGATTAATGGATGAAGGTTTCTCAGACACAAATAAAGTTACATCATTTTAAAGTCTGGTTACCCCCAACGATGAAAAGAGGGGAAAATGCATTTAAACATGTGATTCTGACTGTAGTGTTTTGACAGTCTGCATATGTTTACAAACTGATTGTGCTTATTTCTATTTCATTATAGCAAACCCTTTTCTTCTTTAATCTTTTTTTTTTAACCGGAATTCAGCCACAGCACAATCTGACCAGGTTTCCCACACCACCACACATAAATGGTAACATAATCCTGTCATAAACTTCAGTCAGTATAGTAATTACAGGGATATTATTATTCTGTTCTAGGAGAGCTGTAAAATTTTATATCAGAATAGCAGTATAAACTTAGCAAAAAACTATTCAGAAATAACAGCTGAGTCCTAACGTTACAGTTGGCAGTTTAGCTTTACCTTTAGCTCTGATCAACATTTAATGACTTATATTTAATGTAACACAATAAATTTATACATAAATATGATCACAATATTTCTTCTGCTAAACACATAATTAAAGCTCCTCATTTTCTCCTTATATTCAGTGTCACTACAGTGTAGATCTGTATTTCATCAGATACAACAACAGCACACGCATATGTTCCAGTGTCCTCCGTAATCAGCTCTCTGATAAACACACTGAAGAATCCTGAACAGGGAATCTGCCATCATGTGACCATTCACTGTTTAGTTTTGTTGTTATTGGATTAAAACACCACTGATGTGTTCCCATCTTACAGAAAGATTTGGGTTTGTCTTTATATTCATCCTCATATCTGCACTTGATGTTGATTCCTCCCATTGCATATGCACTCACTTCTCTAGAGACCGAACCCCCTGTTAAAAGGAAGTTCAATCCTGCTCAACTAATTAAAACTGAAAGCAGCTACTAAAAATGATACTTGAGTTCAAGCTAAAAAAATTTTAAAAATCAAGTCTTCACAGTTAAATTACATTTACATTTATTCATTTAGCAGCCGTTTCTATCCAAAAGGGACTTACAGATGAGGAAATACAAGCAAAGCAATATATCAAGCGGAGAACAAAACAAGTAGTGTTACCATATAAGATCTTTTAATTGAGTTCTTGAAAAGCAAAGTGCATAGAGTAGAGGTGTAAGTGCCAGAGTATTTTTTATTTTCATTTTTTTAAGGATAATGTGGGGTTGGCGTTTTAGGGGTTAGTTAGGTGTCCATGGAAGAGGTGGGACTTTAGCTGTTTTTTGATGATAGTGACAGATTCTGCGGTCCGGATTGAGGTTGGAAGTTTATTCCACCACTGAGGGAAAGTTAGTGTGAAGGTTCTGGAAAGGGACCTTGAGCCACACTGAGTAGGCACTACCAAGCGTCGGTCGTTAACCGATCGGAGATTGCGTGAGGGAATGTAAGCCTTCAGAATAGGGTTAAGGTGGATGCTGTTACAGACAAGGTCTTGTACATGTGCATCAAGGCCTTGAATTTGATACGGGTGGTTACAGGAAGCCAGTGGAGGGAGATGAAGAGGGGTGTGACATGGGTCCTTTTGCTCTGGTTGAAGACGAGGCGCGCTGCTGCATTCTGAATCATCTGAAAGGGTTTGATGGAGCTGGCTGGGAGGCCTGAGAGTAGTGCATTGCAATAGTCCAGTTTTGATATGACAAAAGCCTGGACTAGTAGTTGTGTAGCCTGTTCGGTGAGATAGGGTCTGATTTCCTTGATGTTGTACAGAATGAATCCACAGGACTGTGCAGTTGTTGAAATATGGTCTGTAAAGGTCAAGCCGTCATCAAGAGTCACTCAATGGTTCCTGGCTGTCCTGGTTGGCTTGAGTGTGGTTGAGCCGAGCTGTACAGTGAGGTTGTGGTTGATTGAGGGGCAGGCTGGGATGACGAGAAGCTCAGATTTTGCCAAGTTGAGCTTAAGGTGATATTCCCTCATCCAAACCGAGATGTCTGTCAGGCAAGCAGTGATTCGTACAGAAACAGATGGATCATCAGGCTGGAAGGACAAATACAGCTGGCTGTCATCAGCACAGCAATGATTTGAGAAGCCATGAGACTCAATCAACTGCCCTTGAGATGTAGTATAAATAGAAAAGAGCAGTGGACACAGAACTGACCCCTGAGGAACTCCAGTTGTGAGTTGCTGAGTTTCAGAAACACCTCCCCTCCACAATACCTTGAAGGATCTGTCTGAGAGATAGATTTTTCTTTTTCCGACATGATGTCTCACTCGCAACTTCATATCTTTAAATACAACTCACTTTATATAAGCTGAGTTAGAGTTAAGGGAAAGGTTCGAGTTTGTACTTTCCGTATGTCTTCATTTCTATCAAATCTAGTAAAATTGCTATGAGTTGGAGAAAGATGGATGAAAGTGTGAGCTGATTATTAATAATCCAAATCTCCAGACAAAATCATGGTCAAAAACCAATGACAGATTATCCAAAGGTCCCACTGGAATCTGAGTCCAAGAGGCCTCATGTGCTTTTATCAAGTTTTTAAATTAAAATGTGATAGTTTTCACATGAATAATTTATCATTTTTAAAGCAGTGAGTATAATCAGTGTATATTTAATTTATAAACAAACAGAAATCTACGCCAACAGGGACAGGGACGCCTCCTCCACCAACACGTCTAGTGCTTCTTGTTCCTAATGCCTCAAATACCCTTAAAATATTCTCCAAACAGAAAGGACGCTATTAAAGAAAAACTATTTCAGATGATATTTGATCTGGCTGAGACCTTGACCCCATTTTCAAACAATTTCAAAATCAAATTCATTTGATTGAAAATGCCATATAAATCCTATAAACATTCAACCACTGGTTCTTGAGATATACAACAATAATATTGGAGAGACAGATGGATGACTTTGCACAAGGGGAAATCATGACAGAGACCACCCCCACGGCAATACTGGCCCTCTGGGGAAAATGTCTTTACAGCCCCTCAGGTCCCAAGGCAGGCATTGTCTCACAAATAGCAGGCTCCTCAATGAGCCAAGGAGCAGGCATGAGGCTGGGGCAGGTTCGCTGGGGTACCTAGGCAGTGCCCAGGTGCAGGAAGCTGGATCATCAGCTTCAGTGGAACAGGGAGGCAGAGCGACGTCCTCCTTCGACTCTGAACTTGGTTGACCATGTCATCAGATTCAGGTGTGAGCAGAGCTTGGTTGGTTGTGCCATCTCCCTCAGACAGGGACATGGCTATGGAGGCCGTCTCATCGACCTCGGACAGGAACTTGGCTTGGGAGGCCGTCTCATCGACCTCAGACAGCAACATGGCTTTGGAGGCTGTCTAATCGACCTTGGACAAGAACTTGGAGTGGAAGGTCATCTCGTCGACCTCTGACAGGAACTTGGCGTGGGAGGTCACCTCGCCGACCTCGGACAGGAACATGACGTGTAAGGTCGCCTCCTTGACCTCCAGCAGAAATTTCACTTGGGAGGCCGCCCCGTCGACCTCAGACAGGAACTTAGTGTAGGAGGTCGCCTTGTCGACCTCCGATGGGAGTTCTGGAGATGAGACCTCATGGGTCTTATGCTGGAGTTCTGGGGAGGAGGTTGCCATGTTGACCTCGGACTGGGGCTCTGGAGCTGAAGTCGCCACGTTGACCTCTGATGGGAGTTCAGCAGGTGAGACCAGCTCGTAGGTCTCATGCTGGAACTCTGGGTAGGAGGTTGCCACGTTGACCTCCGGCGAGAACTCTGCAGGTGAGAATGCCTCATGGGTCTCAGGCTGGAGCTCTGGAGATGAAGTCACCATGTTGACATCAATCTGGAGCTTGGCAGGGAAGAACACCTCATGGGCCTCTAGCTGGAGCTCTGCATTTGCTCTCTTTTGGAGCCATTTGTAGGCATGCCAGCTGCCTTTGAAACATTCTTGAGAGCAGAAATAAGATCTGTGTATCCCAAGTTTAATATACATTGGACACAGTAGTTCCGTTTCTTTATTGCAGCCCTCAGTTTCACACGCCTGTGTCGCCCCCACCGACGCCCTGTCAGCCTAGGTCTGGGGCTGAGCAATGGAGGCCGCCCTGTTGGCCTCTGGCTCCCTCTCGTAGTATATGATGAACAGTTAGCCCACTTACTTTTAAACACGGGTAATTTTGTTATTTACCCACAGCGGTTTATCATAACGTTAGCTTGCTTACTATCAAACAAGGCTAATTTAATTATTTACACAGTAATTAGCGTAATGTTAACTCGCTTACTATCAAACACGGCTAATTTTATAATTTACACACAGTGCTTAGCGTAATGTTAGCTCACTTACCATCAAACACGGCTAATTTTATAATTTACACACAGTGCTTAGCGTAATGTTAGCTCACTTACCATCAAACACGGCTAATTTTATAATTTACACACAGTGGTTAGCGTGACGTTAGCTCATTTACTATCAAACACTGGTAATTTTATTATTTACACACAGTGGTTAGCGTAACATTAGCTCGCTAACTATCAAACACAGCTACTTTTATTATTTACCCACAGCAGTTTATCATAACGTTAGCTCACTTACTATCAAACATGGCTAATTTTATTTTTTACACACAGTGGTTAGCGTAATGTTAGCTCACTTACTATCAAACACTGGTAATTTTACTATTTACCCACAGCAGTTTATCGTACCGTTAGCTCACTTACTATCAAACACGGCTAATTTTATTATTCGTACACAGCGGTTAGTGTAACGTTAGCTCACTTACTATCAAACACGGCTAATTTAATTTTTTCACACAGCTGTTAGTGTAACGTTAGCTCACTTACTATCAAACACGGCTAATTTTATTATTCGTACACAGCGGTTAGTGTAACGTTAGCTCACTTACTATCAAACACGGCTAATTAAATTTTTTCACACAGCTGTTAGTGTAACGTTAGCTCACTTACTATCAAACACGGCTAATTTTATTATTCGTACACAGCGGTTAGTGTAACGTTAGCTCACTTACTATCAAACACGGCTAATTAAATTTTTTCACACAGCAGTTAGCGTAACGTTAGCTCACTTACTATCAAACACGGCTAATTTTATTATTTACACACAGCGGTTATCTGAGTGCTGTGACTAACATTACTGAAACCCTGATTGATTCCAACACTACCAGCTTTAACATTGCTGCTTGCAGTTAATTAAGTTAGCTAACGCTAGCTATCTAGTCCTGAGTAATTATTGACTCCGCCCACAGCCAACATACAAAAATCCAACCACATTTCCTCAATATTCATTTAACTTCATGTCTTTTTATCATGAGATCTATTTTTTCTCCATTAAACTGTAACTGTAATGTATGAAGATCAGGTAAAACTTATATGCAGTCATTATTGTGTAGAAATTAATAATTGTAATATTCATACAAAGTGGTTTGGGTTTCAGAAACTAATTTAAATATAAAATGTTAAAATTCACAAAAATGTGATTGGTTTCTGTCACGAGTTCCCCTTCAAGCAGCGCGCTGTGGAGCATGTGAGCGCGCGTGTACAAGCAGGTGAGCGAGCATCTGCTTTTCCCTTGTGAACAATCGTAACATTTCGACACATGCATTTGTTTATGTTTCTGTTATGTCTCCTCCCCGTCCTGTCATTGGTTGTTGTTTCATGTTTTGAATTGCCCTCAGCCGTCAGCCATTACGAGGCTGATTATGTTTCTATATATACCGCGCGTCTCCCAGCACACAAGGCAGAATATTGATTTGAATGCATGTGTTTGATAGTGAATGCGTTAGTCATAGTCATAGTCATAGTCATAGTCATAGTCCATGTTTCGGTTCGTTAGCTTAGTTCACGCTGGTTTCTCTGCTACCAGTCCCTTGTCTCGACCCTGTTTTCCGTGACCACGACCTTGATTCCTGCCTAGCCCTGGGTATGCCTGTTTGCCGATTGCCTGAACTTTGCATGTTACTGGATTACGTTTATGGATCGCGTTTTGGATTTGTCTGCCTGTCTCTCTCCTAAATAAAACCTGTTCATACTGCGCTTGCATCCGTCTGAACTTCCTCACGTCCACCCTGGGTAAATCAACTCCACAGTAGTACATCCCAGTGTCCTCTACAGTGAGCTCTCTGATCATCACACTGAACTCTGCTGATTTGGTGTCATCAAACAGTGAGAATCTTCCTGAATTTATCCACTCGTTTTTAGCTCCTGTCTTTATTTGGTCAGAACAGCCTGGTACTGAACCCTTACAGAAATATTTATTGTTTTGTGTGTATTCTGTAGTATACTTGCACTTGATAAGGACTCCTCCTCCTGAATATCCTGTTACTTCCTTGGAGGCTCCTCCATCTAACAAAACACCAAACATCCATCTGAGCAAAACCTTCCTTCATGTAACACTGCTGCTGATAGTGAGGATTATTCTGAAGTGCATTTCTTTACCTGAGATCAGACAGAGGGTGAAGATGAGGAGGATCTTCATCCTGAGTTCACACTCCCAGATCTCCACACCAACTCCACTTCAGAAAGATATTAAAGCTCCTGTAGGCACACCTAATTTATGACCAGGGTTTGGGGGGTTAGCCCTATGTATGTGGGCGTATGTGTGTTTGTGCTACTGGACTTTGTGAGTGTGTGAGTGAGATAACGGGTATCTATTTCATGTTTTTTTTTTTTTTATATTAGAAAATGTACTTAGTCTATTTTTTTTTTTTAAAGAGTTGGTAGAGTTTCAAAATTCTACAAACAATACCCCATAATGACAATATGAAAGTCGTTTGTTTGAAATCTTTGCAAATTTAGTAAAAATAAAAAACAAAAAAAGCACATTTGCGTAAGTATTCACAGCCTTTGCTCAATACTTTGTTGAAGCTCCTCTGGCACCAATTACAGCCTCAAGTATTTTTGAGAATGATGCTACAAGCTTGGCACACCTATTTTGGGGCAGTTTCTCCCGTTCTTCTTTGCAAGACCTCTCAAGCTCCATCAGGTTGGATGGGGAGCGTCGGTGCACAGCCATGTTCAGATCTCTCCAGAGATGTTCAATCGGGTTCAAGTCTGGGCTCTGGCTGGGCCACTCAAGGACATTCTCAGAGTTCCCTGTAGCCACTCCTTTGTTATCTTGGCTGTGTGCTTAGGGTCGTTGTCCTGTTGGAAGATGAACCTTCACCCTTTGTTCAAGAGGTCAAGAGTTCAATCTTTGTTCAAACTTTGGTCTGAGAGTCCTTCAGGTGCCTTTTGACAAACTCCACGTGGGCTGTCATGTGTCTTTTACTGAGGAGTGGCTTCCATCTGGCCACTCTACCATTCAGGCCTGATTGATGGAGTTCTACAGAGATGGTTGTTCTTCTGGAAGGTTCTCCTCTCTCCACAGAGACACGCTGGAGCTCTGTCACAGTGACCATCAGGTTTTTGGTCACCTCCCTGACTAAGGCCCTTCTCCCCCGATCGCTCAGTTAGGCCGGGCGGCCAGCTCTCGGAAGAGTCCTCCTGGTTCCAGACTTCTTCCATTTACGGATGATGGAGGCCACTGTGCTCATTGGGACCTTCGATGCTGCAGAAATGTTTCTGTAACTTTCCCCAGATCTGTGCCTCGATACAATCCTGTCTCGGCAGTCTACTGACAGTTCCTTGGACTTCATGGCTTGGTTTGTGCTCTGACATGCATTGTTAACTGTGGGACCTTATATAGACAGGTGTGTGCCTTTCCAAATCATGTCCAATCAACTGAATTTACCACAGCTGGACTCCAATCAAGTTGTAGAAACATCCCAAGGATGATCAGTGGAAACAGGATGCACCTGAGCTCAATTTTGAGTGCCATGGCAAAGGCTGTGAATACTTACGTAAATGTGCTTTTTTGGTTTTTTTATTTTTAATAAATTTGCAAAGATTTCAAACAAACTTCTTTCACGTTGTCATTATGGGGTATTGTTTGTAGAATTTTGAGGACAATAATGAATTGAATCCATTTTGGAATAAGGCTGTAACATAACAAAATGTGGAAAAGTGAAGCGCTGTGAATACTTTCCGGATGCACTGTATTTTGAAGCGTAAGGATGGTTTAGGTGAAATACGTCTGATGTAAGAAGTGTATCAAATGGTTGATATTGGTTATACGTGTGTGTTACTGTGTGGTGGATTTCGTTTTGTGTAACTAAACTGTTAGAAAACGCATGATGGTTGAATGTGAACAGAAATGAGCAGAATGTTTGTTTGTGAAATAATTGAAACATTTGTTGATGACGTTTTGGGGGGAATGGCGTGACGTTGAATAAAAATTTATTGAAATAAAACCCAAAACGGTTAAACCATAGTCGATATGGCTGAAGACATGAAAAAATATTTTATTACATACCTTCTAAACAGAACTCTTCAGCAGGCAAACGTTTTAAAGACTGTGTTTTATAAGAATCGCACATATTATATGCTTTCTAAACAGAAACCCCCTTTAGGAAGTAAATGTTTAAAGTGTTGTTTAAAAGAATCGAGCGTTTAGTTTAAACCAGAAGACGAGATGTCTTGTAGGCTCGGATACACAGAACTGACAACCATTCATTATCCTTATTAAAAACAGGTGAAATCTACGATTGTTCATGGTGTTGTTTCAATAGTTCCCTTGGGGTTTTTCTTTGCTTCAAATAAGCTGTATCTGGGTCGAAATAATTAGCTCCTCACTTTTCCTTCCATGTTGAAATTTATCCAATCTTGTGATTGTTATCTGAATCTTGTGATGAAATTGTGAGGACAAAACTGTTTTTTAGATAGAACTATATTGTAGTGAGAACAAGGTTTGTCATAAAAAAAAAAAAAGATCATTCTCATCTGGTATTGTTAGAGAAAGTAAAAAAGATCAGAGGACATCTGACACACTCACTAGCACAGTAATCATAAGTATTTAAATAGATATGTTAAATAGATATGATAGTTAATAGACATGATCAATTTCATTTAAAACATTCCTGTCTGTTTCGCCTCTGTGCACAATATCATACCTCCTGTATCTGCATGGGAGTGTTTATTTTAAATAAACTGGAGGTGTGAATAAACTGGACCCTGGAGGTGTGAGGCGAACGTGCTAACCACTAAGCCTAAGCTGAATTTTCTCAACATCAATTTTTGTGTAGTTTGTTATCAGAGGGTCTAGATGTACATGATACATCTGATGAACAAGATTTCCTCTCCAACGCTATAATGATGGATGGAAACTAGGACTTAATGTTAGATACTGTAGAAAGGTCATATAGAACATTGAGAAATCTCATTAGGAATTAAGTCATCTATCACGTTGCCTTTTATTCTGATCACAACCAGCCAGTTATATTCTTTCTGATTTTAGTCTTTGTTTAGACTTTGTAGATCCTGAAGAAGCAAAAATCTAAGGAACCCTTAAACTTCAGCCTAATGATCTGCAATGTCTGAACACAATGCTTGAAAAGACACGTATAATGACCTTGAAAAGGTCGAAAGGGGTTCTATGTATTAGCTAATGTGTTGTAAAATGAGTCATAAGCAGCAGGATGGCTCTTTCAGTATGGATACATTCAGGGTCTCTCTCTCGCTCGCTCTTTATTTCACTATTAAAGTAGTGCTTAAACAGATACATAACAGAGTTTTATTTTGTACATGCATACCATCTTAATCTTCACCTATCATCGTTCCCTGTTAACGAAATCTTTCACCACCGAATAAAACAGTTTAAGTCACTAACCAAAGTAAGTATACAAACTGAAGCTATGCTAAATGAACAAAAACAGTGAACCTTACTTAAAGAAATTCCTAAAATCCTTTGACCAAGTATATGGCTGTGACATCTGTCTATTAAATAAATACCAGTCCTTCAGGCTGTAAAATAAGGGTCAAAATATTCTGTCAGTAGTTTGGCACTGTGACTCAAAAAGTTGTTTTTCATCTGACATCTGAAAGCTAACTACTGTCCCAACTGCCATACAATACTGATAATGCTCTTACACTTAAGAGGGCTGAATGGCAGACCTTGTTACATAATATTATTATATTTCTTCCTTATAATGTCTTATATTATATAAAATATATTCTTATATATCATAAATTAGTTTTTGTTTTTTCTTATACGTTGACACGGGAGAAGAGGGGCCAATGGGGCAATGCTGGTGCGAAGGTAAGTCTGCACAAGGACATGTCTTTACAACTACAAGCGACTAGTCAAATTAATACTTCACATGGTATTCATAAGGTGCCATAAGTTTCTGCTACTCTATGGATCATGCTGAAGTTTGAACAAAAAGTCATTTCTTCTTAATTTGTTTATCAACTTTTATTGCATGCCAGAATGCAATAAAAGTTATTTCCCAGATTCTAACATTCAGATGCTCCTAAACAAATTATTATAAAGTATGAGTTTGTAACTTATCAGCAAAGACTGTACTATCATTTCCCTTATAATGCATTTCCTAAGAATTTTCTGATTAAAAAAAACAACAACATGAAACACATACCCATTATCTCTCACACACACACTCATAACGTCCAGTAGCACACACACACACACACACACACACACACACACACACACACACATACGCCCTCATACGTAGGGCTAACCCCCCACACCCTGGTCATAAATTATCTGGGCCTACACAACTGTCAGTCAGGGGAACACAGAGGGTCATAAATCATCAATCAATTTGACTGACAGTTTGACAGAAACTGTATGATATTACTACTAATGTGCTGTGTGTTCATCTGTGTCTTTACCAGAAACTGAAGCTACACCCACTTCCCCTTCTAGAAGTGTGACAAAGAGCTCTACGGGAAGTGTGTGTGTGAAATATGTGTGAACTATGTGCCTCTGGTCAGTTACAGTCTATAAACTATCATATGAAGTTGTGAGTGTGTTTAATATTAACATTCTGCATCTGAGCATCTTTCTCCATGGGAGTTATTTCTCCTCTCAGTGCTCCAGTATTAACTTTACTGAGGATATGTATTACTCCATGTCAGTGTGTACTGCTCTACTGCCAGGAGGCCTCTACTGCCCTCTACAGCACAAGGTGTGTAACAGAGGGAGAAAGATACAGTTTAAAGTGAACACCACAGTATTTTATCAGAAGAAATAAACATCATCCTAGTGTAATTTTTAAACATACAGTGAGAAGAAGAGTTTGTCTCTGCAGTAAAGTTGCTCAGCATTTCATATCTGCCTGAAATTCAGTAACAAGGTCCATCTGCTTGTTGAAAATCTTTTATTTTATTTTCTTTTATTTTTTTTACTGTGCCCGAGTTTTGAATCCTCACTGAATAATATTCTGGTGAATATTAAACACTGAAATTTACTATTGCTGTGACTTTCAGTGTTCGTTTGATGCCAATCCAACTTCAGAGTTATATACATCAATAATAATAATAGAGTAAAGAGCTGGAGAACAGCAGATATGAGAGTACAGAGCAGTATCAGTGAGCGTGATCATTAAAAAAGAGCGTATAGAGAAACTTCCACATGTGAGTGCACTTCAGTTTGCTGAGCACTGAGCACTGAGACATGCTTCATTTCCCTCTAACATCAGTGTCTACACATTGCTTGTGAGAAGTTTTGGCACATGTTCACAGGGGAAAGTAGTTAATGCATGCTCAAAAGGTCACTAGAGGTCAGAGGTCAGAGGTCATAGACTAATCTGAGATTCCTTGAATTGTCAGAATCATGCACACATCAATATATGTTACATGAAAAAGGAAGATTTTCTGAAGAGGGATAGAATAAAAATTAGATAGTAATAAAAAAAATAGAGTAAAAACTAATACATTATCACTTCTAATAATATTATATGAAGAAGTCACGGCAACACGAAATAATACACATTTCTACCTTCCAACCAAAGTGGCAGGCTGTATGTTGTAATTATATAAAATAAAAGCAGGCCCAATGTGTGCTGTCACTGTGAACGGAATCCTGGTCAGCATCTGGTAAGCGTCTGGTCAGCGTCTGAGTCTCACATGTTAGCGCTGCCCTCCTCAGTCTGGCCCACATGAATACAGGAACACATAGAGGTGAAGGGAAAATTGTGCAGAAACATCTTCAGGAAGCACAAAACCAGCAGGATCAGCCATTCAACCAGTGACTGTGACTGATCTTTAACATTTCCTGCAGGACTCTTGCTACCTGACAGAGCTCCATCACATACCAACTGACACATTTGGGCTGTTGAAATGTGAACAAACATGAACTGCTCTTATCAACCTTACAGAAGGAAACACCTGCTTCCAGCATAAAACCAGATATGAGGCTAACGGCCAAGCAGTGATCAGGTAATTCCGATTATAAACCCTAGGTCTGTTATATCATGCAAATTAGCTAAGTAGAATAAGAATAAGGCATCTTCACTATATACAGTCATTGCAGAAAATACTGCTTTTGAGGAAAGGGGAACGGGGGAGGAAGAAGAGGAAGAGGAAGAAGGAGAAGAACAGATATCTGAACAAAACAGTAGAGTTCCAGTGCCACATGATTGAAGTCCTAATGATGCTAAACTAAATAGATGAAGTAACATGACTGACTGAAGCATAGTCAGAAGAGACGTCTTCCTTAATCTGTGGAACTGCATCATTAGAGCTGGGGGCCCTGGAGTGAAAACTCACTGCTGCGTAAGTCAGACCTTCATCAGGTTTCTCAGCCGAGAGACGTGTGGGTAACTGAGCTGTGGAGTAGATGTCCTGATCAGAGGGGATTGTGGGTCGTTGAGCAGTAGAATAAACAGCAGAATCACAGGGGCTTGTGGGTAATTCTGTGTTTGCATAAACAGTTTGAGAAGGATCAGAGAGGATTGTGGGTAGTTGAGCAGTAGAGTAAACTGAAGAAGATCCAGCATCTGAGGCAGAAAGTCGTCTGGTGTCTTTAATCTCCTCGTACTCACAGACATCAAGAGGAACCTGAGAGATAAACAGAAACAAAAAATATAAAGGCTTTCCCCTTTTTTTCAAAAGACTAAGACATAAGATTTGGTACTGAACACACGCACACACACACACACACACACAAACAATGATGAAGACAATTACATCTTGGTCATTTCCTGAGTTTTGGACAGAACACTGGTCACTAGCAGCTGTACCTGCGGAAAAAAACAAAATACATTTACACAATCAGTAGTTATTATTAGCGGTGCTTGAAAAGCACTACTACTGTTGTTATTGTTGTTATTTTTAGTTTGGGATTTTATGATGGCTCGAAAGCCTGTAGCGTCTTCATTCATCTACATTTAAAAAAAATCTACACAACACTGTTAAAAATGTAGGTTTAATCTTAAGGTAAGATAAATCATGTCACATCTTTTTACACCTTTCCACAAAATTCAAGTGAAAAACAAATAGAATTATTTTCGGGGGAAAAACTAAAAGAAAAAAAAAGTACAGTAACCCCAAATAAAGATCAGCTGTTTCTGCAGGATTTTTTAAAAAATCTTCTTCGTTTCATTCAACTGCTGAAGCCATGGTCCAGAAAGAGCATACAAAGCATGTATAGGATCTCAGTCATGAGGTAATGATAAACAGAGGGGTATAAAAGAATTTCCAAAATGTTAGATGTACCAAGGAACACCGTAAAGACCATCATCAACAAGTGGAGAAAATAGAGCATCACAGTGACATCATCAAGAACAGGACGTCCCTCCAAAACAGATTAATGCACAAGACAAAAATGATCATTGATGCTGCCAAGAGACCGATAGCAATATTAAAGGACTGCTCACTTTAGAACTTTTTGGGCATAATTCTAAAAGACATGTTTGGTGCATAAACAAGACAGCTTATCACCCAAGGAACACTATGCCCACAGTGAAGCATGGTGGTGGCAGCATCATGCTGTAGGCCTGCTTCTCTTCAGTTGGGGCTGGGGCTTTAGTCAGGATAGAGTGAATCATGGAGCACAATAATGAACCAAAGCACAAATCCAACTCAACAAACGAGTAGCTTCAGAAGAAGAAGATAAACATTTTAGAGTGGTTCAGTCAGAGCCCAGATCTAAATCCTATCAAAACCCTGTGAAATTATTTGAAAAGGGCTGTGCACAGTTAGACCCCCTCGCAATGTGATAGATCTGGAACATTTTTGCAAGGAAGAGTGGGAAAAAATCCCCCAAAAACTGATAAATATTGTAAACTCTGTCATTAATCATTTGTTTATTCAGGAATTCATCTTCATTAACTTCATCAGATTGCAGTGCATAAAACACATCCTCCAACCAACATATTTGTGTTAAACATTTGATCATGTGGTGTGTGTGTGTGTGTATACCTTGCTTACTGCATCTCTTTTGTAGAGTCAAAGTGAGGAATATGATTGCAATCAGAAGCAGCAGCAGAATTACAGACACAGTGATCACAGTGGAAGCTGGAAATCCTGGAAGAGAAACAAACAGACAGTCACTTTAACCTACATGCTGATCATTCATAAGGGATCAGATTCATCAAAGTCATGTAGTTAGATTCTGGGGGTGATGAGGATCTGAGCAGAATCACCTGCTGGAGGAGAAGCTGGAGTAGACTCAGATGAGGATGATGATGATGATGATGATGACGATGATGATGACGATGATAATGATGATGGTGACGATAGTGACAATAATGTTGATGATATTGATGATGATGATGGTGATGATGACGATGATGATGATGGTGACGATGGTGACGATGATGATGATGATGGTGGTTGTGGTGGTGGTGATGATGATGATGATGGTGGTGGTGGTGGTGATGATGATGTTGGTGGTGATGATGATGACGATGATGATGGTGATGGTGATGATGAGGGTGGTGGTG
This sequence comes from Ictalurus furcatus, assembly GCF_023375685.1. Classification (NCBI taxonomy): domain Eukaryota; kingdom Metazoa; phylum Chordata; class Actinopteri; order Siluriformes; family Ictaluridae; genus Ictalurus; species Ictalurus furcatus. The sequence goes on along the minus strand of NC_071265.1, from coordinate 4,058,492 downwards.
ATGATGATGGTGGTGATGATGATGGTGATGGTGATGATGATGAGGGTGGTGGTGATGATGATGATGGTGGTGATGATGCTGATGATGACGGTTGTGTGGGTTTGGAGGTTGAAACTGGGACACGTGGATCTAAAGCTGTGAAAATATTGAGTGAATCTAGAAAATGACAGAGCAGTACAGATTCAAAACAATACGGTATACAATTTTTGTGGAACTTCAGAATGTGATCAAAGCAGTGAAAAGTTAAGTTAGATAATAAATGACTAACTGCCAGTAATATCACAGGCTAGTGTAGGTTAGGATGTGCACTGATTCTATGCTACACACAAAGCCTCTGTAACGTCAGAATAGTTAATGCAGTGTGTCTCCATGTCTCTACAAACTCACCAGTAACTGTCAGGTTGATCTGTGTGAAATAAACCTTGTATCCATGATCAGATGTCCAGGCTGCTTCAGCTCCACACCAGTATTCACCAGAGTCCTGCTCAGTTACATTTCTAATACTCACAGTCAACATTTGTGTTTCTCTGTCATCATACAGGGAGAATTTCCCCTTATTTACATATTTTCTACTTTCTTTAACAGATTCTTTATAAGAACAAGCAGCACGTTGCAGCCTCGTCTTGCAGAGAAACTTGGGGTCGCTCCTGAGGGATTCTGGGTATTTACAGTGGACAGTCAAATCTCCTCCTACATGGACAGTCTTACTGATGGCCTTCTCATAGGACAGATCTGCAAATCACAACCAATCAGATCAGTTTATATGTGTAGTGGCCTGGGAAAACCCTTCACATGGTGAATTTTGATATTTTATACTATATAGTTTGGACCCTAAAGGTTTTCCTGAATCCCTATGCAATGCCACAATTTCCACACCACATCGTCACTGCCTTTCTACACACTGTGGACTTTTGCTATTTCTGTATGCTGCACTTCATACGAAAATAAACTTCAAATACACATCATTCTCTTCAAGTGTGAGACGGTCTACATGGGATGTTCCTCACTTCATGTGAAGCAGTAAAAGTCCTGTCCCATTTCGTACAACCCAGTTTTGTGGAGGTACACTTATTATGTCAGCATTCTTCAACATATGTGTAGCAGCTTGGTAGAACCCTTCATATAGTGAATTTTGATATTTTCTACTATTTTTCAGAATTACAGATGTTCCTGAACTGAAATATGTTTCTAATGTTTGTATGGTTCTTAATCGGGTGGTCTGGTGATACAGTAGATAACATTCACAGCTCCATTTTCATGGGTTCAGGTTACTGTCTGTGTGGAGTTTTACATCTTCTCCCTGTGTGTGATTGGCTATTCTAAATTACCCCAGCTCGGAATTCTCCTGCATTGTGCACAGTGTTCCTGGGATAGGATCTGGATCCATGTGACCCTGACCAGGATAAAGTGCTTACTGAAGATGGATGGATGGATGGATGAAGGTTTCTCAGACACAAATAAAGTTACATCATTTTAAAATCTGGTTACCCCCAACAATGAAAAGAGGGGAAAATGCATTTAAACATGTGATTCTGACTGTAGTGTTTTGACAGTCTGAATATGTTTACAAACTTATTACGCTTATTTCTGTTTCGTTATAGCAAACCCTTTTCTTCTTTAATCTTTTTTTTTTAACCGGAATTCAGCCACAGCACAATCTGACCAGGTTTCCCACACCACCACACATAAATGGTAACATAATCCTGTCATAATCTTCTGGGGATATTATTATTCTGTTCTAGGAGAGCTGTAATATTTTATGTCAGCATAGCAATATAAACTTATTAGCAAAAAACTATTCAGAAATAAAAGCTGAGTCCTAACGTTACAGTTGGCAGTTTAGCTTTACCTTTAACTCTGATCAACATTTAATGAGTTATATTTAATGTAACACAATAAATTTACACATAAACATGATCACAACATTTCTTCTGATAAAACACATAATTAAATCTCCTCACCTTCTCTTACATTCAGCTTCACTACAGTGTAGATCTGTATTTCATCAGACACAACAACAGCACACGCGTATGTTCCAGTGTCCTCCGTAATCAGCTCTCTGATAAACACACTGAAGAATCCTGCACTTCTGTTGTCCTGAATTGAGAATCTGCCATCATGTGACCATTCACTGTTTAGTTTTGTTGTTATTCGATTAAAACACCACTGATGTGATCCCATCTTACAGAAAGATTTGGGTTTGTATTTATATTCATCCTCATATCTGCACTTGATGTTGATTCCTCCCCCTGCATATGCACTCACTTCTCTAGAGACCGAGCCCCCTGGTAAAAGCAAGTTCAATCCTGCTCAATTAATTAAAACTGGAAGCAGTTACTAAAAATGATACTTGAGTTCAAGCTAAAAAAAATCAAGTCTTCACAGTTAAATGATTTTTCTTTACATGATGTCTCACTCACATCTTCATATCTTTAAACACAACTAATTTCTATAAATTGAGTTAGAATTAAGGGAAATGTTTGAGTTTGTACTTTTCTTATTTCTATGAAATCTAGTGAAATTGCTACGAGGTGGAGGAAGATGGATGAAAGCGTGAGCCGATTATTAATAATCCTAATGTACAAACAAAACCATGGTCAAAAACCAATGACAGATTATATATAGGTCTGACTGGAATCTGAGTCCAAGAGGCCTCATGCGCTTTTATCAAGTTTTTAAATTAAAATGTGATAGTTTTCACGTGAAGAATTTATGATTTTTAAAGCAGTGAGTATAACTGGTGTATATTTAATTTATATACAAGTAGAAATCTATGACAACAGCATTGACAGGGAGGCCTCCTCCACCAACACGACTAGTGCTTCTTGTTCCTAATTCCTCTAATACCCTTAAAATATCCTCCAAACAGAAAGGACACTATTCAAGAAAAACTATTTCAGATTATATTTGACCTTGCTGAGACCTTGACCACGTTTTCGATCAATTTCAAAATCAAATTCATTCATCTTCTGGTTTCAGTGAAAATTCCATGTAAATCCTACAAAAATTCAACCATTGGTTCTTGAGATATACAACGATAATATTAGAGAGACAGATGGATGACTTTGCACGAGGGGAAGTCGTGACAGAGCGAGCCCCCCCCCCCCCCCCCCCCCCCCCCCCGTCTTGAGGCAGGCATTGTCCCACAGATAGCAGGCTCCTCAATGAGCCGAGGTGCAGGCATGAGGCTGCTGGGGTCTCTAGGCAGCACCCAGGTGCGGGAAGCTGGATCGTCAGCTTCAGTGGAACAGGGAGGCAGAGCGACGGCCTCCATCGACTCTGCAGGCTGAACTTGCTTGACCATGTCATCAGACTCAGGTGTGAGCAGAACTTGGTTGGACGTGCTGTCGCCCTCAGACAGGAACATGGCTTGGGAGGCTTCTTGTCGACCTCGGACAGGAACATGGCGTGGGAGGTCGCCTCGTCGACCTCTAGCAGGAACTTGGCATGGGAGTTCTGGAGATGAGACCTCATGGATCTCGTGCTGGAGCTCTGGGGAGGAGGTCGCCATGTTGACCTCCAGCTGGAACTCTACAGGTGAGACCACCTCATGGATCTCAGGCAGGAGCTCTGGAGATGAGGTCAGCTCCCTCTCGTAGTATATGGTGAACGGCTAGCTCACTTACTATCAAGCATGGCTAATTTTATTATTTACACACAGTGGTTAGCGTAACGTTAGCTCGCTTACTATCAAACACAGCTAATTTTATTATTCACACACAGCCGTTATCTGAGTGCTGTGACTAACATTACTGAAACACTGATTCCAACACTGCCAGCGTTAACATTGCTGCTTGCAGTGAAAGTAAGTTAGCTAATGCTAGCTAACTAGTCATGAGTAACTGACTCCGCCCACAGCCAGGAGACAGAAATCCAACCACATTTCCTCAATGTTCATTTAAATTCATGTCTTTTTATCTATCTATCTTGCATATCTATCTTGCATATCTTGTATATCTTGTTTATTTATTTTGTTTATTTATCTTGTTTATTTATCTGTGTATTATCTGTTTATTCTTCTTGTGTATTGAATGTACATGTTTGCACGGAGCAAAAAGGAGTGGCTCTTAATTTCATTGTACATATGTATAGTGACAATAAAAGGCATTCATTCATTCATTCATTTTATCATGAGATCAGTTTTTTTCTCCATTAAACTGTAACTGTGATGTATGAAGATCAGGTAAGACTTATATGCAGTCATTATTGTGTAGAAATTAATAATTGTGATATTCATACAAATTGGTTTGGATTTCAGAAGCTAATTTAAATATAAAATGCTAAAATGCACAAAAATGTGATTGGTTTCTCAGCCATGCAAAAGTCTTTTAGTCAAGTTTTTTACTTGAAAGGTCTGAATAAATATCTCCTACTCACCTTCCTTCACCTTCAGTTCCACCCGTGTGTAAGTGTTATTTCCCTTGGGTAAATCAACTCCACACTGGTATGTCCCAGTGTCCTCTACAGTGAGCTCTCTGATCTTCACACTGAACTCTGCTGATTTGGTGTCATCAAACAGTGAGAATCTTCCTGAATTTATCCACTCGTTTTTAGCTTCTTTCTTTATTTGGTCATGACAGCCTCGTACTGAACCCTTACAGAAATATTTTTGGTTTTCTCTGTATTCTGTATCATACTTGCACTTGATAAGGACTCCTCCTCCTGAATATCCTGTTACTTTCTTGGAGTCTCCTCCATCTAACAAAACACCAAACATCCATCTGAGCAAAACCTTCCTTCATGTAACACTGCTGCTGATAGTGAGGATTATTCTGAAGTGCATTTCTTTACCTGAGATCAGACAGAGGGTGAAGATGAGGAGGATCTTCATCCTGAGTTCACACTCCCAGATCTCCACACCAACTCCACTTCAGAAAGACATTAAAGCTCCTGTCGTGTTACACACTGTTACTGTCTCTGTCCCGCTCTGTGAATGTTCTGTGTGTCTTCATCTGTGTTTTAACCAGAAAGTGAAGCAATGGCCACTTCCCATTTTGGCTCACTATGAAACTGACAGATGTTAAAATACTCCCTACACTGATGTGAAAAAAATATATAAAAATTACTTGTTCTGATGCAGCTAATGTTGCACTTTTGGGTTTCTTTTCTTTTCAGTTACAGACGATATATTAATATATGTATTCATTCTTTTACCTTCAGAAAGTGCTTTATCAGGGTTCTGGTGGATCTGGAGCCTATTCCAGGGAATACACCCTTGACAGACACCATTACATCACAGGGTAAGATGGTTACAGTCTTCTCCTGAGTTTTAATTGCATTTTATTCTTAATATCACGTGACTGAAGAGTTTTTCCTCTCACACTGTTGTGCACTTACTGTTTTCCTCCTGCGTCTCTCACATTATCCTCTAGATGGCAGCAGCAGCATCGGACCAACTCAAAATGGCTGCTGTAAAACTATTGGTCAGTGCAGCACGGTGATTCCACAGCGTTCACATTTAGCCTATTTAACTCTTCAAAATGAATCTTTGTATAATAATGTTATAAAAAAAACGTGCAATTAAGCATTCAACATTCTCTGGCAACAATATCCCATCTTTTCCAAGATTTCTTCGCTGTTAATATGGCAGCTTTTTGCCTTGACTTTTTTTGTTTGTTTGTCTGTTTCTTTAGCAATTACAAATATATATATATATATATATATATATATATATATATATATATATATATATATATATATATATATATATATATATGTGGCTACCCAGCATCCATGCTAAATGCATGAGGACATTAAGGACATTCTAATGAATTATTCAAATGCGTTTTTCTTTCATTGATTCTATTTCTTTTATTGATTTTACTGATTGATTTCTTTTATTGATTCTAAAATGTATCATTTTCACTGAATCTCTAATTTGGATAACCTCATTAATAAATATCAGCATATCACTGGAAGTAAAGAAAAAAGAATGAGAGCATACTTTTCTTCTTCCCACGATCTTGAGGAAATTGAGATGATACTACTTCCTGTTGAATTTACAGTACATATAACCTGTGGAATATACCGGTAACATTGTGAAGCGATTGTTGTGTAACCAAAATATATATTTTTCATAACGTGATGGAAAAGGATGTTTCAAACATGAGATAAGATGTTAAATGGATTCATACATTATTGAAAAAAAATAATGCATAATGTAGTTATTGTGAGCTTGGACATGCTGTTATTAACATTTTTTAATTATTTACCTGAAACATGAACATTGGTTATTGCAAATGTGACTTTAACTATGTTTAAAATGTATTTTACCTTATCAATCGTAGAATCACCCTGCAAGAGTCTGCATTTGAACTGAGAGCAAATATGTGTGAATACGCAGAGGTGTTATTCCCAGAGTAGCACCAGAAACTGTTACACACCTTGTGCTGTAGAGGGCAGTAGAGGCCTTCTGGCAATAGATAATGACATGGAGTAATAAATATCCTCAGTAAAGTTAATACTGGAGCACTGAGAGGAGAAATAACTCCCATGGAGAAAGATGCTCAGATGCAGAATGTTAATATTAAACACTCTCACAACTTCATATGATAGTTTATACACTGTAACTGAGCATTTTTTTGTGCCAGGTATTTGAAAGCTTTCGTATTGTGCTTATGTAGTTCACATATATTTCACACATACACTTCCTGTAGAGCTCTTTCTCACACTTCTAGAAGGGGAAGTGGCCATTGCTTCACTTTCTGGTTAAAACACAGATGAAGACACACAGAACATTCACAGAGCGGGACAGAGACAGTAACAGTGTGTAACACGACAGGAGCTTTAATGTCTTTCTGAAGTGGAGTTGGTGTGGAGATCTGGGAGTGTGAACTCAGGATGAAGATCCTCCTCATCTTCACCCTCTGTCTGATCTCAGGTAAAGAAGTGCACTTCAGAATAATCCTCACTATCAGCAGCAGTGTTACATGAAGGAAGGTTTTGCTCAGATGGATGTTTGGTGTTTTGTTAGATGGAGGAGACTCCAAGAAAGTAACAGGATATTCAGGAGGAGGAGTCCTTATCAAGTGCAAGTATTATACAAAATACAGAGAAAACCAAAAATATTTCTGTAAGGGTTCAGTACCAGGCTGTTCTGACCAAATAAAGACAGGAGCTAAAAACGAGTGGATAAATTCAGGAAGATTCTCACTGTTTGATGACACCAAATCAGCAGAGTTCAGTGTGAAGATCAGAGAGCTCACTGTAGAGGACACTGGGATGTACTACTGTGGAGTTAATTTACCCTGGGAAAATGACATTTACACACCGGTGGATCTGAAGGTGAAGGAAGGTGAGTCTCCCACCTGTTTATCTTCCTGAACATTAAAAAAAATTATCATTCAGATTTCCGTTATGCATGTCGCGAGGAAGTCATACTGCTATTGTGTACGTTGGTATTCAGAACTCAGACATAAGTACAGACACAAGCGCTACTTGGGCAGTTGCATGGGAGTTTGCTTGGGGCGGAGTTTGTCTAAAACAGAGGTGTATCTCAGTTACGCATGATTCCGTCCTTGGAATTAACCCCATTGTGCTTGCATGATATTGACTGCAGCGAGGAGCAGTATTTAATCCAGTGCCAATATATGAGAGGATGATGTAACCACAACATGGCACACAAATGAATTTTTTTAGTTGTAAATCCACTTAAAATGCATTTCATCCCATTAAAGTACAAGAAAAGTTGTTGGGGTTTTTTTTTTTTTTTACACCTGAGACAGCATCTTAATCAGAGGCATTACTTCACCCAAAGACAGAAAGTTTTAAAGCAAAATGATGAACTTCATTTACTTAAAGTGAGCCATCAGCATACCCTTTATACCATCAGCACGCTTTCTTTACAGGAGAGCACGTTCCATTATTTGGCATTGGAATTATTTGTCAATTAATAAATATTAATAATTGATATTAAGATTATTTTTACAAAATACTGAAATACAAGCATTATAAAATAGCTTTTATGAAGTACACACATTACAATTTCATGATTTTCTATTTAGTATGTCATAGCTTTGTTTATTTGTGAGATATGAAAATGTAATAATAAGATGTTCTGGATCAGGTGCTATTTTATAAACTACCACAATAGGTGAGTGGAAGCCATTTTGGTTCAGTTAAACTACCTTTCCAGTGATTACTATGATAATTACAAGTAGGACTATTCATGCAGCAAGATTTTGGCAATGTACGAGTCTCCTACTAGATGTTAATTAGATGTTTAGTCTGCATTTTCTACCCGCCAAAATTATTTTATGGCCTAAAGGCAAGTGCTTGTGTTTAAAAGCAGTGGTCTAAGCTATTTCTAAACCCTGGAAACCACAAAGGTGTGAAAGACGCACAGGTCATTTGAGTAATCTGGATGGTGCACCGAGTTAATTGATTTAAGAATGTGTGTAACTCATCTCTGAATATGAGTAACTTTCTCCCATGGAAATCGTTTACAAAACTTTTGGACTTGATTGAACTGTAAGCAGGATTGAACTTGCTTTTAACAGGGGGCTCGGTCTCTAGAGAAGTGAGTGCATACGCAGGGGGAGGAATCAACATCAAGTGCAGATATGAGGATGAATATAAATACAAATACAAATCTTTCTGTAAGATGGGATCACATCAGTGGTGTTTTAATCGAATAACAACAAAACTACACAGTGAATGGTCACATGATGGCAGATTCTCAATTCATGACAACAGAAGTGCAGGATTCTTCAGTGTGTTTATCAGAGAGCTGATTACGGAGGACACTGGAACATACGCGTGTGCTGTTGTTATGTCTGATGAAACAGAGATCTACACTGTAGTGAAGCTGAAAGTAACAGAAGGTGAGGATCTTTAATTACATGTTTTTAGAATGTTATTATTGAAAGTTGAATGACATGTCTTGATTTAAGCCTGACTCCTAACTTAGTCTTTTACTCCATGAGCTTAATCAGTTGTGATCCTATGACATTTTACTGTGTTCCCAAATGAACCTTTGTTATATTTCCCTTATACCACAGCATTGACAAATCATACGTTTAGATCAACGTGCTTCTTGTAGTATGTTATCATTTCTCTAGTAACTAATTCACTGGGACTTCTATGGTGGATGTTATGTAAGATTAAAAAGAAACAGATAATAAATAGAAGAAAATCGCTGATAAGTGTTCTGTGAGGAGATGCTTATTTAACAGTTATGGAAGGAGTCTCCAGTGTCAGAGCCTTGTAACAGTCAGGGGTAATGCTCTAAAGTCTTCAAGACTGTTTGGTGACAAGCTGCGTTTTTTCTGTCTTATTAACTTTAAGAGATAGTGAGGGAACAGCAGTTTATAGCTGTTATAAAGTAAGTGATGAAAGGAATTAACTTGGTTTGCAGATGTTCCACAACATTAAATGTAACTATAATAGTAAGCTGAAAAAGTATGATGTGTCAGGCTGCATCACACCACCCTGTTGTCGATTATTTTCCTATAACAGCACACCTTAATGCTTTATTTCCTTAATTACTGTACCGCTTGTTATTGATTTTTACAGTATGGCTTCATCACATATAATCTGATCGTGTGACTTACAGATCTGTCCTATGCGAAGGCCATCAATAAGACTGTCCATGTAGGAGGAGATATGAATATCAGCTGTAAATACCCAGAATCCCTCAGGAGTGACCCCAAGTTTCTCTGCAAGAGGCTTCAAACTGCTACTTGTTCTTATAAAGCATCTGTTAAAGAAAATCAAAAAAGTGTAAATGAGGGGAAATTCTCCCTGTATGATGACAATGCAAAACAAATCTTAAATATGACCATGAAAAATGTAACTGAGCAGGACTCTGGTGAATACTGGTGTGGAGCTGAAGAAGCCTGGAAATCTGATGATGGATACAAGGTTTATTTCACACAGATCGACCTGACAGTTACTGGTGAGTTTGTTATCTAGTGATTGTTGCCTCAGGATTCACATTTGTCCATTGTCATTAACTTTTTTTTTTACAAAATGAATAATGTAGTAATTAGCTATTTAATGCATGCCAACTAGGTCATAATGCTCTGCTTTAAACTGACAGGACAGCCGGTCATTCCTAACAAATAAACTTCGGAGGACAGTTAAATAACACTTAAGCTTGGAAGCCTTCACACATTAATAATACATCACACAAAACACTTTATAACCCTCTCTTCTGTCCTCCGTGTAAGTAAAACCATACTTGACATAGCCAGGATAATGACAGGTCTAAAAAAAAAAACAAAAACAAACATAAAATAAAAGTGCACCATCGCAGGTTCTGTAAATTCTGTGCAGGAATGGGCACAGTATATGTCTGTTCACAACACAGCTGTTGAAAACCACTGGATTTACCCATTCTGTGTTATATTAATAATATAGTATTCAAGTCAAATTCATATCTGTCACATTCAGGTCCGGATATTACAACGTTCACAGTCACCCACTTCCTGTTTAAACAGCTCTATCATTTACACTCTTTGTGAAATTTTTGCACTTTCTTTCAGTGTGCGTTATTTCTCAATTTCCTTTTTGGGTAAGAGTCTCTTACATTTTTCTCTTTGTTACGTAACTGTTTGTCCTTTTTTGTCCTGTTTGCCTAATCGCTTGCTCTAATCTTGCCCTGTGTTCTGACCACGAATTCACATCCACCTTCATCCTTCCTGAAGTTAATAATAATAATAATAATAATAATAATAATAATAATAATAAACTTTATTTTATATAGCACCTTTAAATCAGCTTCTCAAGGCACTTTACACAATAAGAAAATGTCAAGAAAAAAACTCAGATAGAAACACAGAACATACAAAAACAAAAAACAGACTTGAATACAAAATGGGTAAAACCGTTAAGAAAAAGCCAACCTAAAAAAAAAATGAGTTTTTTGGTTAGATTTAAAAATTCTCAAATTCTGTGCATCTGTAATATGAGCAGGGAGTGCATTCCGGAGTCTAGGAGCATAGGACGAGAAAGTCCTGTCCCCTGCAGATCGCATCCGTGTCTGTGGGACAGCCAGTAAACCTGCTTGAGAAGAGCGCAAATGCCTCTTGGGAGTATATAAAGTTAAAAGTGCAGACAGATATTGAGGGATCGGACCCTGCAGTGCCTGATAAGTGAGCATAAGGATTTTAAAATCAAGGCGAAACCTGACCGAGCCAGTGCAAGGACTTCAGTACTGGAGTGATGAATTCATTTCTCCTGACACCAGTCAGGATCCTAGCAGCAGAATTTTGCACACATTGCAATTTATTTAGTGTGGCTGTAGGAATCCCAGCAAGAAGTGCATTGCAGTTTTCAATACGAGCAAATATAATATACAGTAAGTTGAGATAATGACAGTACACACCCAACGTGAGAATTTTCAAAAAGAAGACTAGAAAGAGTCTTAGTAAATTTGTTGTGGACATGACTGAAAAGATGTTTCTCTGCTTTAGCTACGCCCTTGAAACCAACATCACCATCATCATTGTCATCACCGTCATCATCGTCCTCATCACCGTCATCAACTTCTGCTCCACAAGGTAATTCTAGTTAAATGCATACCACACCCATAGTCTAACTACAAGGCAATCTGATCAGACCTCTCTATCATCAGCATGTAGTTTGAATTTGACTGGATAACTGCTCATGCACTTCTCTTCCAGGACTTTCCACAGTTTCCATTGTAGTCACTGTGTTAGCAAATATTCTGATCGGGCTTCTGATCGGAAGCATATGCCTTTATGTGATTCTCCGAATTAGACGCAAGATACAAGGTACCACACACACACACACACACACATACACACACACACACACACACACACACACACAGACAACACTTGATGAGATTCATTTTAAAAATGCATTCTTTTAGTATATTGTTCGCATTAGTGGTTATATTGTCTTCTTAAGTCACTAAATGAAGTGAATTCATTGTTGGTGTTAATTGTTTCAGGAAGAACAGCATCTCCTGACAGGCAGTCTGTTCCAGACTCAGGAAACAGCCATAAAGTAAGTTATGAGGTTGTTTTTCACGTTTGTCTCACACCGCCAGGGTTTGGGGTTCAATTCGCGTCGCAACGCTGTGTGTGTGGAGTTTGCATGTTCTCCCCGTGTTGCGGGGGTTTCCTAGTGGTACTCCGGTTTCCTCCTCCAGTCCAAAGACATGCATGGTAGACTGATTGGTGTGTCCAAATTGTCCATAGTGTGCCCTGTGATGGATTGGCACCCCGTCCAGGGTGTACCCCGACTTGTGCCCGATGCTCTATGGGCTAGGTTCCAGGTTCCCTGTGACCCAGTAGGATAAGCGGTATAGACAATGGATGGATGGAAAGCATGTGCTCAATCCTAAAACTTCTACTCTTATTTATTAAAATAATAATAATAATAACATTTAAATATGTCTTTTTATGTTTTCTTTCCTCTCTTTCTCTTTGATCCTCATGCTGTCTGCAATTATGAGGAGGTTAAAGACACCTCAGAAGCTGGAACTTCACCAGTTTACTCTACTTTGCAACTACCAACAAGCTCCTGTGATTCTGCAAGTACTGCTTCCACGACTCGGTTACCCACTAATCTCTCTGATTCCTCAATGTCCGCTGTTGAGAAATCCTCTGAAGGTCTGACTTATGCAACAGTGCGTTTTCACACCAAATCTGACGACACCGCTCGTAAGGTTAGGTTTAAAGTGGAGGAAGAATCGTGTGTGTATGCTACAGTGAGTCATGGTAATTCACATGGCTAGTTTCGCATACTGGACATAATTACATCCTCACCCTCACTGGGCACTTTATTAGGAACACCTATATAACTGTATCTGAATGTTTTATGCATTGTGCTGCTGCTACATGATTGGATGATTGGATAATTACTGACTGGATAATGGTATGAGTGTGCAAGTGTACATGTGTTCCTAATAAAGTGTATGTTGAGTGTATTTCCTGAATATACTTAATCTGTCAAGTATGTGCTTAATTACTTAATTCCTCAAAGAAGCACATGTACTTATTCTTTGCCATTTTACACTTTCTGCCCTTGAGAGACTTTAGCCTTTAATACCACAGCGCTTTTGAATTGTTCATTCTGATTGGCCAGGAAGTGTTAATTAATTTTCTGGAACAGCAGCTCTGACATTAGCGTCTAGTTCAAATCACAGTTCTATATTTAATGCTCTCATTCTAATATCTTCTTTTATTTTTAGTAGCAGCTTACACCAGTATGGCAGATGCTGAAATTGTGTAATTATTGATCTGGTAAAACTGTATTGTGAGCGTTTAAATCTTGAGTACATGTAGATTTCTGTAAAAAAAAAAAAAAAAAAAAAAAACGGCTTTGTGATGATGTCCGTTGTTAAATGCACTATATAAATATAACTGAGTTGAATTAAATTATTGAACGTTTCAGGAAGGAGTCTCCGGTGTCGGTGCTCCACAACATTAAAATGTAATTATAAACAGATAAAATGTGTTAATGTCTGCAAATAATTCACTTTGGGGTGGTACTGTAACAGTACTTCAGCTTTGTGTTGCATCACACTGTCTCACTCTTGATGAGTTTTCTATAACCAAACAACCCATAAAGTTTTATTCCGTAATCACGTAATAATTATTGCTGATGATTGTGATGTGGCTCAGCAGGTCAATGAACAATCGCAAGCAAAGCATTCAGCATCAAAAATGCATCCAAATATCATAACAATGTATAGTGTACCCTTAATATGTATGTCATGTAACATTCAACTAATTATTAAAGCATTATGTAATTAATTAATGCATGCTATGTGTATGTTTATATCTATTTAGTAAATGAAAGTGTTACGGAATTTAAAAAAAAAAAAAATACCACTACTAAGTAATTCGAAAGCAAGAATAGTACATGCTCATCATTTATCTTTTCTTTAAACTAGTACGGTATATAAGAGTTTTTTTTTATGTCTAAAAAAGACACACAAGTGACAATTATCTGTACACTAAGCACTTTCTTCATAGGTTCCACACATTATTCTTTAAATCAGTGTTTACCAATCCTGGTTCTGCAGGTCACGTGATCTGAGCATTCACGGGTTTTCTCTCTCCGCTGAATCATCTTGTTCAAGGATTGTTCATTAGCTGATGAGTTGAATCATTTGAGCTGAGAACAGGATTACTCCAGGACCGGGATTAAGAAATACTGCTCTCTAGAGTGTCAGTATTGAAATTGTAGAAGTTATTAAAACGTATTTATGATTAAAAAACAAACCAATGTAAATCAGAAATGAATGAACAATAAATCTATGAAAACGACTATGAATCATGAAAACCTTCTTTAACAAGTCTTAGTACTAAGAATAGGCCAAGTTTACATTTACATTAATGGCATTCTTGGTAGACACCCTTATCCAGAGCGACTTACATATATCTCATTTATACAACTGAGCAGTTGAATGTTAAGGGCCATGCTCAAAGGCCAAACAGTAGCAGCTTGGCAGTGCTGGGGCTTGAACCCCTGGCCTTCTGATCAGTAACCCAGAGCATTTTTAAACTACTGGGTCACCACTGCACCAATAAGTTAAACAAAAATGGATTTAAAAACTGTTATCGAAATAGCTTTCCTAATATTTTCTGGAACATTGTTCAAGACTTTAACTTTAGAGTAGTAAAAAATACTTGTGAAAACATCGTCACAGATTTTAAAGGGGTCATATGATGCTTTTTAATGTTTTCCTTTTCCTTTAGTGTGTAATGCATCTGTTTGTACATGTATAAGATCTGCAAAATTATAAAGCTCGCAGTCTCCCACAAAGGGATTTATTCTATCTAACAGAGAGCACTGCTTCAGACCGGTCTAAAACGCCTCGATCCAAGTCCAGATCTTACTTCCTCAAATGTCTACATCCCGATTTGAACCGATACGGTAAAACTGATGACATTATTAACTGTGTTTATGATTGCTTTAGAAGCCTTGGAAGCTGAAGCTCGTGATTATGTCAATGTTCGTTACATTTCCGACACACGCTTGATGTTTTTGGCCAATCACAACACAATGGGCCCGCTAGCCAATCAGAGCACTCTGGGCTTTTCAGAAGGCGGGGCTTTGGAGAAACCGAAACTCAATCCGAGTTTCAGTCGAATAGAGGGATTGCAATAATGTACAGTATGGGTAAAAAAATGTGGTTTTTGAACATTAAAGCATGATAATCTATTCTATTACACCCAATAAACAAAATAATGGACGTTTAAAATCATCATATGACCCCTTTAAGGAGCTAAAACTGATCATGTCAGTCATTAAAATATGAAGTAGTTTAAAATTTAGTAAGCACACGGCAATAGTTTTAGTTAAATTGCACATTACTGCTACTCAAAGTCATAAGATTATAAAAATCTAAAATGAGCCGCTGATAAGTATCCGACACAGGAGAAGATCTAAAATGCACTTTAATCAAATCAGTGTGCTTAAACTTCTTTCACACTAAATCTCTGTTTGTGCGTGATTAGCGTTCCCCGTTCGCCAACAAAGCTTTTGGTTGTCACTTAAAATAGCATGAAAAGAAAAATGACATTAAGTGCAGGTAGGCTAAACTTGAAGTAATTTAAGAGGTGCAGAATTGTTAGTCACACATAATCCATTAGGCTAATGTCTGTGTAGTAATGAGTAACGCTGCAAGATGGGTAAGATCCAGGCTCCCAGCTTCTCCTGCTTCCATCCTCAGCTCACGTTACTGGCTGTGTGCTATTTAACATGTTCTCCAAGGGACAGTGTCAAGATCCTCCATATATACAGTATATGTAATTGCTCCTGCTTTCTTATATATTAGTGCTGACGTGATATTCCTCACCACTAGGGGGCTCTCTTAGACCACATATTCCCAACAACGGTCCTGGAGCGCCTCATGTCCTGCACATTTTAGTGCTTGTTCTGCTCTAACACACGTGATTCAACTAAACAGTTAATTACTAGCCCTTCCTGAGTTGAAGTGGGTATGTTAGAGCAGGAAAAAACGTACAACGGGGGTGGGGAGGTTGGGGCAGGACCAGGGGTGGGAACCTTTATTATTAGGATAGACCCCTTGAAATGTAACATCTCATTTTCAAGAAGGTCCTATGATTCAACCAAACCAAATACACCAATAGATATATCATTATATAAACTTCCAAAAACAACACAACCCCCCCCCCCCAAAAAAAAACCCAGAATAAACCAAATTATACAGAATTAAACAGAATATATCAATATTATTATTATTATTATTATTATTATTATTATTATTATATGACATAAGGTTTGTTGTGAGGTCTGAGTACAGTATGGATCTTCCAGCAAATTCCAGAGTGTTAATCTGTGTGCTAACTTTCCCACTAACATTCCCTCTTTGTTTAAATCCTTATCAAAGCAGCCTTCATTCCAGACACTTCTCACCCTGGCACTACCACACACTGACACAGCTATAGCAGAGAGAGAGAGAGAGAGAGAGAGAGAGAGAGAGAGAGAGAGAGACCCTCCTGTTAATTGATGTCATGTTTCGCTGTTGCTGCCTGTGTGTCTTTAAGAGCATGACCCAGTCTCAAGTAGCAGAAACCACAATTTTCCTAACTCCGGTTGATAGGCCTAATGCTTACATTTAATCTGATTTCACGTGTAATCTAACATGCTTGGTACGCATATAAATGGGTGTGACCTATCCTTCTTTTAGGATATGTAGATGGATTATCACCTGACCAGTGGTTTAAATATGTAGACTAGTATAAAAGGTTTAAGCTTGCTTTAATGGATGATTTTAGGGTCATCCAAAGGGTGGAATTGTGAGATATTTTTCCTTATTTTTCATGATTATGATTCAATCATTTAAGATCAGTTCAATGTGATTTTTTGCGTACTCAAGGTTTCTGTCCTTGATTATGTTTATGTCAAGGTGTTTTGTCTTTTGCCTTATGTTTTTCTCGTATGTTTTCCTTAACTAGCCTTGGGTATATTGCTTGCACGTACAGCTGAGTATACAAGCTAACCTTATCCAACTTGTGTTTAGACTAAGACTGAGACGACGAAACGCTGTAGTACCCAGGGTCTCTCTGCGCACATAATAAACCATCTCTTTGACTGTACCCTGGCTCGTGGTCTCCTGGTTCTCCAAACATACTTCTGGTGAAGCTGAAGCATTTTAATCATCCAGAATCATCCATTTTAATCATCCAGAAAAGATTTACATCAGAGGGCAAGAAAAAAAGAAAGAGAAAGTGCGAGAGCATTTGTGATAAAACGGTGAACAAATATCAATTTTATTTATTTATGTATGTATTTATTTATTTATTTATTTATGGTGTTTTCTGCAGTAATACACACAAAAAAACACCATGTGAACAAGTAGGCTTATTGATATTTATTTATTTATTTGTTCTATTTTTATATTAACAGCATGAAATGGAAAAAAAATGAGCTCTCTCTCTTAACTCTCTCTAATAACTGCACATCAGGGGCTCGAGCCTCTGTTACTAGCTCTATAATGACATTTTGGAGTTAACATTGAGGCTTGAGAGGAGATGCGTAATAAATTAGTTCCATACACACGAGCGTTTTAAGGACAAAAACCTGACAAATGTCTTGAAATAAAACATCTGAACAATGTCTCGAGGATTGGAAACTGTGCTATAACCCGAATAACTGATTCCGGTTCGTTAAATTATTAGAAAATAAGAGAAAAATGAAGAAGAAAGAGAGAGGAAGTAAGTATGGAAGAGAGGAAGGAAAGAAGGAAGGAAAGAAGGAAGAGAGAAAGCGAAAGAAAGAAAAAAAAGAACGAAAGGAAGGAAGGAAAAAGAAAGAGGAATTAAGTATGGAAGAGTGAGGAAGGAAGGAAAGAAAGAAAAAGGGGCAAGGAAGAAATAGAGAGGAAGTAAGTATGGAAGAGAGGAAGGAAAGAAGGAAGGAAAGAAGGAAGGAAAGAAGGACGAGAGAGGGGAAGGAAGGTAGGAAGGAAGGAAAGAAAAAGGGGGAAAGGAAGAAAGAGTGGGGAAGGAAGGAAAGAAAAAGGGGGAAAGGAAGCAAGAGAGAGGAAGTAAGTATGGAAGAGAGTGGAAGGAAGGAAGGAAAAAGAAAGAAAGAAAGCAAGAGAAAGAAAAAAGAATGAAAGGAAGGAAGGAAAAAGAGAGAGGAACTAAGTATGGAAGAGAGAGGAAGGAAGGAAGGAAAAAGAAAGAAAGAAAGCAAGAGAAAGAAAAAAGAATGAAAGGAAGGAAGGAAAAAGAGAGAGGAACTAAGTATGGAAGAGAGAGGAAGGAAGGAAAAAGAGAAAGAAAGCAAGAGAAAGAAAAAAGAATGAAAGGAAGGAAGGAAAAAGAGAGAGGAACTAAGTATGGAAGAGAGAGGAAGGAAGGAAAAAGAGAAAGAAAGAATGAAAGAAAGGAAGAAAAAGAGAGGAACTAAGTATGGAAGAGAGAGGAAGGAAGGAAAAAGAGAAAGAAAGAATGAAAGAAAGGAAGAAAAAGAGAGGAACTAAGTATGGAAGAGAGAGGAAGGAAGGAAAAAGAGAAAGAAAGAATGAAAGAAAGGAAGAAAAAGAGAGGAACTAAGTATGGAAGAGAGAGGAAGGAAGGAAGGAAGATAGAGGAAGGAAGGAAGGAAGGAGGGGGGAGAGAGAGAGGAGGGAAAGATAAAACATGTCTCAATGTGAACAATGTCTCGAGGTTTGGGAACTGTAGTATAAGCGGAGTAATTGACTCCGGTCCATTGAATGATTATAAAATAACGCACACCCGAAGTGTAACGGGTTACACAACCACATTACCACCTCGGGGTGTGCGTTATTTTCTAATCATTCAATGTCTATTACTCCTTACATACACTCTACAAATGATCCTGATTGTTAGACATTAAAGCATACATATAAACAAAAAAAAATCTGCATAAAAATGTTGTGTTACATTTACTCCAAATAGTGCTTATAGGGCTGCAACTAATGATGATTTTGATAATTGATTCATTTAACCATTAGTTTTACACTAATTAAGTTAGCTGGGTTATTTCAAAACGTGTTTACACCAAATAAATACCAAAAACAATGATTTAAAAATATAGGCTAACTTTCCGGCATTCCAATCTCCTATAGGCTTAATTACATTAAGTCACCAATTACAAAGCCAAATTAATTAATGACCTGACACACAATTTATAGAAACATACAGCATGTTGTGGATGTTAATGAAAACAGAATGAGTATGCAGTGGTTATTATCTCTTTTAACTACTTATAAGGTAATTGATTAAAATGGTTTTGCTGCCCGTGGCGTGCCGTGACGTAATGCTTCATGACATAGACAAAGTAATCGATAATGAAATTCATTGCCAACTCTTTTTATTATCACATTTGATTGATTAGCTGTTGCAGCCCTGGTGCTGAGTGTGGAAACTATGTAAACCTAACCAATAATAAATATAATTACCTATATGTCCATTTTTCACAGACCAAACAGAGACCATATACTCTAGTAGCCCTCAAGCCAGTGAAAGCACCTTGTACCTTTGTATCTTTGTGTGTGTGTGTGTGTGTGTATGTGTTATAAATGATAAGGTAAAACTAATGGAGCCTGTAATGAACTCTCTCCGATGATATAGAGGTTTTCGGTGGAGTGCTAAAATGAATAAAGTGGAAATCAATCACATCTTACACACAACACACAATCACAAGATGGATGCTGCACAATGAATAATAATCATCATCATCATCATCATCATCATCATCAATCATCTTCATAATAATAATAATAATAATAATAATAATAATAGGGTGCACGATGGCTTAGTGGTTAGCACGTTCACCTCACACCTCCAGTGTTGGGGGTTCACGGCCCTGTGTGTGCGGAGTTTGCATGTTCTCCCCGTGCTGCGGATGTTTCTTCCAGGTACTCTGGTTTCCTCCCCCAGTCCAAAGACATGCATGGTAGGCTGACTGACATGTCCAAAGTGTCCGTAGTGTATGAATGTGTGTGTGATTGTGACCTGCGATGAATTGGCACTCCGTCCAGGGTGTTACCCCCCCACCCCCCTATAGAAAATGGATGGCATTTGCATATGCAACTTTTGCTTTTGTATACCTGTTTGTATATCTTGAATAGCAGATTTTAAATAATGTTTGCTTCGGAACTAAAATGCTGTATAACTGAACCACTCCGTGTTCACTCTCGATGAATCAGAGACGGGGAAGAGAGCGCCGGCTTTGTTCCTGTTTGAAAATACTCGGCTCAAGACTCTTTAGTGGTGTTCAGACATCAGCACTGAAAATTGTTACCTCTATTGTTACCTCTGAAATGGTGAATGCCTTTAAAGCTGCAGGAATTAAAGAAATAAACCAAAAAGAGAGAGGAAAAGAGGGAGAGAGGTGATCGAAAATGAACTGTAAAAGCGTCTGCTGACATTTCTGAAACTTTAATGCTGAGATCTACAAACCCTTTCATGACATTCAGACAGTAGGGAGAGAGAGAGAGAGAGAGAGAGAGAGAGAGAGAGAAATTGCTTAGAAATGGCTTTTGATTGAGGCATCGTGTGCGGCATGATGAGACTTTTTAGGAATTATTTAAGTGATGTTTGGATTCAACAGAACTGGCACACAAGGACACACAAGGACAGATGGTATTGGATAACTTTTTTCCTTCAATTAATGAAATGATCGTTTAAAAACTGTGTTTGCCCAGGTTATCTTTGTCTTATATAAAATTTTGTTTGAACTAACAGTTAATGTGACAAATATGCCAAACTAGAGGAAATCAGGACAGGGGCAAAGACTTTTATAAAACAAGCACTGTATATCATGAAGTCAGAAATATACCATTTAGTCCTTCTCACAAATGAGACGTATGAAGTTTACGTGAAGTTTATTGTTTATGACGCACAGCATACAAAAATAGAACATAGCAAAAGTTCACAGTGTGTAGAAAGGCAGTGACGGTGTGATGAGGAGCCGGTATTGCATAGGGAAGCTCAAACAACCGCTGGAGTCTCAGAGAGACTGGAAAAAATACATCACGCCGTATTCCAATACTGTTTTATAGACGATTCACTTCCCTTTGGTGGAGAATATTTTCCCGCCATTCCATAACTATAAGCTCAAGTGATGTTTGTTAGATGAGTGTTAGATGAGCATCAAGTCTACATCAAGAGCAGAAGAGCAAGAGTGATCTGATTCTGTTTGCTTTATAACAGGGTGGATGAAGCTGTTTGCATAATAGCATATAACTGGCTATTTGATGTGGAACATTACGTGTTCAGATGGTTAGAAAGAAAGAAAGAAAGAAAGAAAGAGGGGGGGAGAAAGGAAGAAAAAGCGAGAGGAAGTAAGTATGAAGGAGAGAGGAAGCACGGAAGGAAGAGGAAGGAAGTATGGGAGAAAGAAACAGAGAGTAGGAGGGATGAAAGGAAGGGGAAAAGAAAGAAAGAGACAGAGCAAGAGAAAGGAAGAAGAAAGAGAGAGGAAGTAAGTATGGAAGAGAGGAAGGAAAGGAGGAAGGAAGGAAAGAAGGAAGGAAGAGAGAGAGGAAGGAAGGAAAGAACGAAAAAGGGAGAAAGGAAGAAAGAAAGAGGAAGTAAGTATGGAAGAGAGAGGAAGGAAGGAAAAAGAATGGAAGAAAGAAAGAGAAAGGAAGAAAAAGAGAGAGGAAGGAAGGAAGGAAAGAGGTGAGAGAGAGAGGAGGGAAAGAAAGAAAGAAAGAAAGAGAGGGAAAGGAAGAAAAAGAGAGAGGAACTAAGCATCTAAGAGAGAAGAAGGGAGGAAGGAAGGGAGTCGAGAGAGAGAGGAAGCAAGCATGGAAGAGACAGGAAAGAAGAGAGAGGAAGGAAGGAAGGAAGGAAGGAAGAGAGAGTAAGGAAGGAAGAAAGGGAGAGAGAGCAAGAAAGGAGGGGAAGGAAGGGAGAGAGAGAGTAAGAAAGGAGGGAAGGAAAGGAAAGAGAGTAAGAAAGGAGGGAAGGAAGAAAGAACCATACAGCAAGCAAGCGTGTGTTTATAATGATTGTGTGTTAAGATCCTAATGAGTCGCTCCACTCAGTGTGAGTCTAAGCAAAGCTGCTGATTGGTTAGCTGCTGTAACACCCACTATGACATCATCAGATGGCAGTTTGAATAAACATTTCCCAACATATTCCCTCAGAGGACTTCAAAGGGAAGGTTTTTACTTTGATGTGAAATATTTCTAAAAGGTTATTAGTAGAAATGTTAGTCTCTCACATCTCACTAAAATGATGTACACAGCTCGGTTTATACAGAGTCGTGTGCTAAGCGCTTCGGGCTTCACTCGTCTCAGAGACACGGGGAAAGTGGAAACAGAATGGGAAACAGGTGTGAGGAATAGGAGACGTGTCCCTGCCTTGCACACACACACAGTAAGTATAAATACTGGGGATGCATTAATACCATTCTATCAGACTGTACACTGCCCTCCATTAATATTGGCACCCTTGGTAAATATGAGCAAAGAAGGCTGTGAGAAATTGTCTTTATTGTTTAAACTTTTGATCTTTTGTTCAAAAATTCACACAAATACTCTGCTCTCATGGATATCAAACTATTTCAAACAAAACACAGGTTGATCACCACAACAACTTGTGGTGATGTAGGTGACTTCGGATTGTAGTTTTGGAGACTATCCGACCCCAACTAACTTCTGCAATTCTCCAGCTGTCATCCTTGGAGATTTTTTGTCCACTCGAACCGTCCTCTTCACAGTGCGTTGAGACGATATAGACACACGTCCAATTCCAGGCTGATTCATAACATTTCCAGTTGACTGGAACTTCTTAATTATTGCCCTGATGGTGGAAATGGGCGTTTTCAATGCTTGTGCTATTTTCTTATAGACACGCCCCATTTTGTGAAGCTCAACAACCTTTTACCGCACATCACAGCTATATTCCTCACTCTTACCCATTGTTATGAATGACTAAAAGAATTTGGTCTATGTGTTACCTCATATTTATTCATATTTATGACCAGGAAGTCATGGTCGAACAATTTCCTGTTCCTAGTCACCCAGGTGTACAAAAAAAAATAAAAAATTAATATCAATAGGAATATACTATATTTTTCTCATACGAATTCATAGACATGCCAAAAATTGTTGCACATCTGTATTTAACAATTTTATTTTTTTTTGATAAACCTGTCTTGTGTTTGCAATTGTTTGATATCCATGAGAGCAGAGTATTTTTGTGAATTTTTTTGAACAAAAGATCAAAATTAAACAATAAAGACAAATTTTCACAGCCTTCTTTGCTCATATTTACCAAGGGTGCCAATATTAGTGAATGGCACTGTATATGAGTACATGTCGGTTGGTACTCGTGGATACAGATACCAATACTGATACCAAAATGAGTAGCCTACTTAGTATTACTCAGTCAGTGACATATATATGCTTGTTTATATTCGTCTGGTTGAAATATTGGCCCATGTGTGTATTCATGCACTTAGCCTACTATAGACCCGTCCTTCATAACATTAGCTAATTGTTTATAAATGAAGTGCATTAGCTAGCTACATTAGCTACTTTGCAGTGGATTGTCAGTGTTATTTTCACTCGCCTAGCGTCACCTGTTGAGATTTTCTCTCACCTAGCCAGCATGTCATGCTAGTGATGAACTTCTCGTGCTGACTTTTATGTTTAAGATGTTTTATCAGGTTACGTTTTTTAAAAGTCCTCATAACAACATACACTTGCCTTACATCACATACTATCATGTGCCATCAGGTGTTAGTACCAGAGCACTATTTTTGTCAAGTATGAGCATGTACGTGTATGGTATCAGTGTTGGTATCGATGACCCCCTAATTAATACAATGTTTATTACAGTGTCGTTACACTGTTAGTTACATTGTAATAACACACTTGTTTTACTGTAACACATTTAATATCAGTTTGGTTTCTGGGCTCCTACTGTGTATATACAATAATTTAATACACACAGAAATCACAATCACACAGACGCCCATACACACTCACTCATTTTTATACACACATACTGTAATATACCATACTTTTTGGTGTGTGTGTGTGTGTGTGTGTGTGTTCCATACTAAGTTGCACTATATCTTCAGTAGGATGTATGACGTGTGAGTGTGAGCTAACAACACTGCTTTGTTGTTTAATAAAAAAAGAATGTTTAAAAAAAAACAATTGTGTGTCTGTTTGTGTGTAAAGTGTGAATCATATGTCCATCCTGAGGCTCCTTTTAGCACTAAAAGCTACATTAGACCCCAGTGATGTTCACGTTTAGGTACAGTAGTGGATGTAGTTGTGAGTTTATTTTAAAAAAGTGTACAGCTGCTTACTTTATCACGGCATCTTTATAAATTCACGTATTAAATGTGACGCGATTGCACGTAAATGGCAAAGCGTAAATGGATCAATTGTTGGTGCTCAGAGGGACAATGGTACTGTAAGTAATAAAACAGCACAGTCTAGTGTGAACACCATGCCGGATCCCAAGTCATATATTCAGTTTGAGAGCAAAATGTGGACTGGAATACCAGAACTTTCTATCCTAAGGTCTTTGTGGAAGACTGAAAGATCTGTGTATCCTGCCCAAGAGTGTCTTGGTTCAGATGCATTTGGACAAGTTTCCATATTGTAGTCACATGCTGGTGTGTTCATGCCTTTTGGACCATCATTCATCCACGAATTTGAGCCCTAAACGTCCAAAACAAGGTAAAGCACCCAGTACACATCCTCATCCTTGTTATCTTTTCCTTCCAGTTTTAAGAAGAAGAACGTGTCTTTTGAACCTCCACACACTCCGTCGACTCACGGCTAACGCTGCATCGCCGCGCCTGCGATAACATACGGTTCAGAAGGTGAGAGTCTGGGTTCAGCTGTGCATGTAGTTCCTGCAGGGCGAGTCTAAAGACGGGAAGTCGTATTTGCCCAGTGGAGGAGCGTAGTACGTGGTGGTGTAGACGTTCGTCTGCGGCGGAGGAGGAGGGTAGAAGTTACAACTCTCATCCGGCAGCAAGTTGTTCTTGTTCAGTGTCTAAAAAAAACAGAAGAGAGCACACCTTACAACTTAATATCATGAACCAGGGTTGCCAGGTTAACACCTGAAACTAGCCCCAAAATTTGGGCTAAGGAGACATATTTTTCTTAGCCTTTACGTGGGAAATACGGTTGTTGTTGTTTTATTAAACTATCATAATCTGGCAACCACTTTAACTGTTCTGTCCTTGAGCATGTGGCAGCACGATTCCTGCCCCAGTGCTTGCTGCAGTTCCTATTTTTGACCACTAGGTGCAATAATAACCCTATGGAAGCTAAGTGGGCCAATGAACTGTTATCCCATGATTGCGCAACATCTAGAAAGGGGAGCAAATCAATGAACCATCAGCTTATATCTGTGAAATAACATCGTTTTAAAATCATTGGTGACTCAAAAGACGTCATTCGTATTTCAACAGAGTTTAAAATGGAGTTGAAGAATAACACTGACTATGTTATTCTATGAAGCTAAGACTAAAGAATAACATTTGTTGAACAGCGGATGTTATAGACGAGCCGCCCCTGTTTACCTAGTAAGGTGACTGTAAGGTCTGTACACTCTAAACCTTTTCCTTATTCCATATTTGGACATTGTTTCCTGTTTCCAGCTTCCCTATATGAACTTTATAGTCTTCCTCCTGATATTTTTGGAACCTATTGAGTGTTTACAGCAATTCTCATTTATGATTTTCCTCAGTTCAGTCTAGTTAAATGTACTTTTGTCTAGTTCTCCTCTTGTTCCTGTTTTTTTTCATTTTTTTTTTTTTATTTGGTATCTTGTGCTTTGACCCTGACCATTTCATTTTTTCATGAATTACCCATCAGTTTGCCTGGCTGTACCTCAAATGACTTCAATAACTGTTTAACAAACTCTATGTCCTATCCAAACACCACAAGTTACAGCTTTTAATTAACTCTAGGTATCACTTTATTGCTTATTGCACCAAACCAATTACAGAATTTCTACTCTGAGTAGCAGTTTGAATAATTAAAGTTCCCAGAAGATAAAAAAAAAGGCATTAACAGTTACTACTCATTTTTTTTTTTTTTTTTTTTTTTGCTCCTTTATGTCACCTTTTAACAGACACAAGTCTGTGTATCAGTGGGAATGGAAATAAGAAATGAGGGGAACATCAATTTGAAAATACTAGCCTTTTTTTTACCTTTTACTCTTTGTTTAAATCCCGATGAAAATCTCTGTTACAGAAACATGATTTTTAATCCCTTGCTTATAACTTCCTGGATTATTAATCTTAAAGTACATTATTTAGTAAATACCATGAATTATTCAGAACTACACTGAAACTGATAGGAAAATGCTATATTTGCAAGAGAGAGGATGGCAAAAACAAAAATCAAAACTAAACAAAAAAAATAAATAAAAATAAAAACATCTCGTTTTGAACAGAATAAGGCTTAAATAAATGATTCATTAAAGATCTGAGATTCTCATGTCAAGCAGATCTATAACCGATGATGGGATAAATGGAGAGATGCGTGTTGAGCTCCAGTACCTTAAACTCCATGGGAGTATACTTCTCGTTCTTCGGCGTGCTGGTGTTGTGTTTGTGGTGAAGGTGGTTGGGGGTGTTAGGATGGATCACTGCAGGCTCCTGGATGGGTTTATAGACCTTCTGAAAGAACACGTAAACGAGAATGGATCCCAGCAACGCTACCAGGAAGGAGACGCCACCTGTCAGGATCAGGTGGAACAGGGAGAAACCTGAGAGAGAGAGAGAGAGAGAGAGAGAGAGAGATGGGATAGATGACGCAGAACTGATTTTAGTTCCTACTCCAGAGTCTGTACTTTTCTCTTAACTACTTGCTGTAACTTGCTCATCACCGATTGGTCAAATTCTTCTTCACAGAACGACTGATCGTCTTATTTACCATGTGTTTAACAAGGAAGTGATTATTTAGTCATGTTTTCTATCACATGCACCGCTGTAGAACATGGACATCAGCCCTCTCATCTTGAAAGCACAAATTCATACAAGCACAAGTTTAATTAGAGCAAAGCTTACAAGAGTACAATGCATCCGTTGTTAGACAGTTGCATGCTGGGAAATGAAGGATTTAAGTTACCTCCACAGTTTAACCCTTTCTTCCCTCCTGGTGAGCCGACTAAAAAACAGAAAGAGGGGAAGAGTTACAGTTGCAAAAGAGATTTTTTTTTCTGTTATTTGACAAAGAAAAACATCTTATCACTGAAGTTTTTCATTGGAAGAAAATGTCTAGTTATCGTTTATGGAAGGAGTCTCCAGTGTCAGCACTTTGTAATGGTACGTTTTATTTAGGAGTTTGCGCATTTATTGGTTATATGACAAGGTAGGATTTTGTCATATTATATTACAAAGAAAGAATGGTGAGGGAACAAGTGTTTACAGCTGCTATAATCCATCCATCCATCCATCCATTTTCTGTACCGCTTATACTTACAGGGTCACGGTTAACCTGGAGCCTATCCCAGGGAGCATGGGGCAGAGGCGGGGTACATCCTGGACGGGGTGCCAATCCATCGCAAGGCACAATCACACACACATTCACACACCCATTCATACACTACGGACACTTTTGGACATGACAATCAGCCTACAGTGCATGTGTTCGGACAACTTAAATATGCGGTATACTTTACCATAAGTTGAGAGATAGAGTGAAAGATGGAACAAGTGAACTTACTGGCACTCTCTTTTGGAGGACACAGTCTCTGATCCGTGTGGTTCCCTTTACAGGGGGCGGGGCTTATCGCACACACTCGAGTGCGGTACTGAAGCCCATCCTCACACTCGGTCCATTCTGACCACAACCCCCAACCACCTATCAAACACACACACACACACACAATTTATACATTCAAATTAATATTCAGTCCCATGTCTGTGACGTGAACGCATTTTTTTTTTTATGTGGGATACTCAAAATAACCCAGTCTCGGGTGTGTGTGTGTGTGTCTGTGTGTGTGTGTGTGTGTGTGTCTCACCATCACACTCGTGCATGTTGCACAGAGCCTCCTCAGTGCGCAGGCCGATGCAGATGTCCCCTGAGTGGGACGGGGCGGGGTTTGAGCAGGTCCGAGTGCGTTGGTAATGCCCGCCTCCACAGGAAGTAGAACATTCAGTCCAGGAAGACCAGCATGACCACGCCCCCTTCACTACAACACAAACACACAAACAGCTGTATTACTCGGCTATCTAGAGGAAATAAAAGGAAATAAAATACAGGAACCATTCTGAATCCAATTCCTATGCTTCAATGCTGATTCCAACCATCAGGTTTTCAATACTAATCCTGACTCTAGTTCTGATTCTGAATCTAATTATACACATAAATACACTACAGATTCTGAGTCTAGTTCCCAATCCTGAATCTGTCTACGGATATAAATACACTTTCTGATTCGGATTCAGATTATAGTTCCCGACCCTGAATCAATTTATGCACATAAATACAATGTTGATTCCAATTTGGGTTCTGATTCTTAATCCGGTTCCTTTTCCATACTGTGTATTGGGTTCGGGTACCTGGGCACGGCTGTGCGTTACAGTCCTGATACTCCACCGGTGTTCCACTGCACAGGAACGCCGAACTTTTGCCGTCAGGACTGACACACAAGCGCTTACGTGTTCGAAACCCTCTCGAGCACTCTTTGGAACATGAAGACCACGTCTCCCATGGCAACCAGGTGACCCCCTGCACTGGGTTCAAAGGTTGGGTTACTATGTCTTGTAACAGATCTGCATGAAAGAGAGGGAGATTTGGAGAAAGACGGAGAGAGAGAGAGACATTACTGCCTATTACTACTACTACTACTACTACTACTAATAATAATAAAAATATTATGTAGAAGATATTTTTATAATGAATATTGTTCATATATAGCCTTTTAATTATGTAAAATTATGCTAATATTGTCCAATAAAATTTCTCGTTTTAGGGTTCAATAAAACTAATTATTGTGAGTGGACTTTTTATAGTATGTATGTGGTCTCTATATTGAACAGTGTGTATAGTGTGTGTGTGTGGTTTGGGACACGTCCTGATGACAGTGGGCCGAATTCATTACATCGCTTTTTCGTTACGTCACCCGTTCTGTTCCCTTTAGTAGTGCACTAGTAAACTAAACAGAAGGTTGGGAATCTTTTAGGACACGGTGTGTGTTTTACCGTCAGCCTCACACCCCGGCGCTCCACCATCAGGCGGGCAGTGACGGGTCTCTGCTTTGCGTTTGCCCAGCTGGAGGAGGTGTGTGTCAGCCAGCGGCGCTCGACAGGTGTGTCTCACACGCTGCTCCTGTCTGACTCCGCCCACTGTCATGTTCACAGGGTACCATGGAGACCAGGGTGTGAATCGACGTACCTCGGGACATGCGTCCAAATTGCACGACCTGTACTCCTACACGAGAATTTTGTTTGACAAATTGTTATCACAATATTCCACCGTCACAGCCGGACATCTTTATTACGAGAATGATCATGGGCTCAGGACTTATTAATTCGCAAGCTAGTTATTTTGGTTTGTGTTGTTTTTAGTCAAATAGGACAGCATGGCAGTTAAAATGATGTACACAGTTGTGTTAGTGCACAACCTGTAAGATTAAAGTCACCCAAAATGAGTTTTGAAGCATCTATATATGTAGAAATACAGATTCTATGAATAATCAAAGTCTATGAATATGCATCCAATCCTACATGTCTTGCACAGCCTGCATTTGCATACTGGAACCTGATTGGCTTGTATATGTAATGATGTAACAACACCTCCCTTAAAAATTTCAAATAAAAACATCACATATTACAAATTTGTGATATAGTGTGTAATCTGGAAAGCAATGACCAAGCATGAAATACTTTTAAAATGATATATCTATAGAAAAATTCACTGAACTCCAAATTAGGGGATCAAAATTTTCGAAACGTTTTCTTGATGTTAACGTTAACATGACACAGCTAAACGTAGCAGTGTTGTCGTGCAATGTCAGGATTTATAAATGTCTACAAAACCTCTATTATTAGCAGAACTGACCGTATAATCAACATCACAGTGTACTTCGGTCTTCTAATTACAGACTACAAAGATGTTAAGGTGCTGTGTGTGTTTCCATGGAAACACCTTACTTCCAAATCCAACGACTTGCCTCGGGTCATCACCTCGTAATTACAACATGATGTACACACTGTAGTAAGGACTGTGCATAAATAAGGGGAGTTTGTTGATGATATACTTTTAAACTGTTACTGTAACAATGCTGCCAGATTCAGGAGGCGGGGTTTAATAGGACGTGATTTTGATTGACAGGTGGTGTGTCCTACCTGAGGACACCCAGGGCAGGAGTTTCCGTTCTCACAGGTTCGGACTCGGGACTGGAAACCGCCACCACACACTGCTGTGCATGTAGACCAGGAGGTCCACTGAGCCCAGGACACGGGCACAGGACACACAGACTCCTCATTACACAACCTACACACACACACACACACACACACACACACACGTACACATTTAGGCACAACTTACAACTTGTTCAACAATTAACCCATTAATGCTGATTATAAGTACTGAGTATGTGTGTGTGTGTGTGTGTGTGTGTGTTTCTCACCGCTCCTCTCGCGTCTGGCCTACACACACTCTCCCTCCGTGTTGGGGGGTGGGGTTACTGCATGAACGCTGACGAACCTCGAACCCAACACCACAGCTGGTGCTGCACGGAGACCAGGAGGACCAGGGAGTCCAACCTCCACTTCTACACACACACACACACACACACACACACACACACAGAGCCAAGAGCACAGCAAGTGTGTGTTTCTCTATTATTACTTGGCATTCTTGATGATGTCATCATGTTACTCTTCTTCACAGAAACTTCCACCACTCGTGTACTTGACTTTACCTGGAGCAGTTGGTCACCTCCATCGTGGGCCCCACACACTCAGCCCCCCCACACTGAGGGACCGGGTGATCACACACACGAGAGTGACACAGACAGGTGCTTGAACTTTCACCTCCGTCATCATGGTTACATGACTGCCATGACGACCACGGGCTGAAGCCGCCATCTCGGGTAAGATTTTGCTCCTGAAAAAACAGAATCATGTGTATTGTAATAATAATAATCACGTCTAATCAATCTAATCAATCCCAGAGCTAACTCTTCAGACATTACCCAGGAATATCACAAATTTTCTCTAAACTTAATACCGTAATAGCCTAACTGGGGGTAATGCACGTGTAATGCATGTGTGTGTGTGTGTGCGTGTGTGTAAGGCTAAAATGTGTATGACTTACAGGACACTGTGTGATGTTCTGGCTCCACTGGCTCATGTTGGAGCTGGCTTCAATCGTAGTGCAGCGTCTCTGTTTCCTGTCCCAACCACAATATGGATCCCTAGCGTACAAGCATTCCCTACAGGAGAAAACACACACACACACACACACACACAGTGAAACCCATAGAAGTTTGGTTAGCAGTCAATGCTTTGTTTAATTACAGCATAGTTTCAAATCCTACAAGTTTTTTTTCCTTGTATTTTACCAGCACACCTGAGGGAAGTTCTGTATTGTTGCAGATCCCTGTTAAAACGGCAGGTTTTTGTGACGTAAAGAACGAAACCAAGGTAAATCCTCAGTCTTTTTTACGGCTTTAAAGTGATATTGCAACCAACAAAACTCAAGTAAAAAAAAAAACAAATAGAACTATTTGAGGGGGGAAAAAAAGAAAAAGAAAATTCATACAGTAACCTGGTTGCATACGTGTGTACACACTCTTAACTAATGCTTTGAAAAATGCTCCAGATCTATCGCATTGTGATTGTGAGGGGATCTCCTCTGACTGGACCGTTCCCATCTTCTATTTCTGAATCCGGATTTGTGTTTTGGATCGTTATCATGCTGAAAGGTAAAGTTTTTCTTCATTTTCAGCTGTCTAACAGAGGCCTGCAGGATTTCCGCCAAATAGATTGAACTTTGGTGCTATATATCTTGACTACAGCCCCAGTCCCAGGTGAAGAAAAGCAGCCTTATAGCATGATGCTGCCGCCACCATGCTTCACCATGGGTATAGTGTTCTTTGGGTGAAAACTGTCTTGTTTTTGTGCCAAATACATCTTTTAGAATTATGCCCAAAAGTTTTATGTTGGACTTAACAGACCGTAGCACATTTTGCTTCACGGTTTGGGGTGAATTAGGCAGGCTTGGATGTTTTTTTTTTGCTTTTTTCTATTTACAACAGGCTTCCATCTAGCCACCCTCCCCCACAGCCCAGACATATGAAGAATATGAGAGATTGTTGTCACATGCAGGGGGTGACCAGCACTTGCCAGATATTCCAGCAGCTCCTTTAATGTTGCCGTAGGTCTCTTGGTAGCCTCCCAGATGATTTTCATCTGGTTCTTTTATCAACTTTGGAGGGACGTCCTGCTCTTTTGTAATGTCACTGTGGTGCCCCATTTTCTCCACTTGTTGATGAGGACCTTCAAGGTTATTCAGCTGTTCCATGGTTTGCTATCTTTCAACACTGAGTACATTTTTGTGCATGCTTTGTAAGCTATTTGCAGACTTCAGCCATCAGATGAAACCAAGCAGATGTCAAGAAAATCCTACAGAAACAGCTGATCTTTATTTGCGGTTAACTTGATAACGTTTAAACATGAGTTTGAATGTGATTGATGAATGGTTAATTCTGAGCACAGTCACATGCTCCATTATTAAACAATGCGTACGCTTATGCAATCGGGTTATTGTACGCTTTTTGTTTGATAGTTGCACTATCACTTTACAGGTGGGGCATGTAGACTTTATATGCACCGTAAGAGCAATATGCGAGCTAGCTAAATCGCTAGCCTCAATTTTTAACTAGCTATTGCTTTCTCACAAGGCAAGCTATTATTTCACACTTTCGAGAGCTTCAAGTCAGTGAAAGTCTTATGTATGCTTTGTTTTTACAAAAGATCCATGATCCATGAGCAAAACAAAATTACACAGTCTTTTCAGCATTTCGTTTATAATACCATATCTGGAGTTTAGTGAGTAGCGATGATGAAAGCAGTCGATCATTAAAGCTGCATAAGGCTGCTTGTGCATTTTGTGAGTGTGGACACATGTTTCATCAAACATTAATTCCCATATGGTTATTAAAGAGGGACCATATCAACATCACAGCCTTTATGGGAATAAAAAGAGAAGGAGGATAATGAGTGAGAAAGTGTAAGGACTTCATTAAATCAATATTATTCTGTCATAGCACACTGCACAAATTAATAACATGAACATGTAACTGTCAGAGCCAATTAAAGCTAATGAAGCCATTAGAAAACAACCATGATAAACATAGTGGTCTCTGGATAGACAGATTTTCCTGTTTTGTCCCTCATTTCTATTGGTTTTAGTAAAATGGCTCTCTCATCGGGTGAATTTTATACGCTTTAGCTAAAAAGCAGACAAAGTCGTCAAAAGTCATACATTCATCCATGCCTAGCTGGAGTCAAAATGTGATAATAGGCTAAATTAACCTGAGTGAGCAACTCATTCCTTCGCAGTCATATGAAAAACCGATTATGTTACTGCAACCTGTTCCTTAAATAAAAAGAAAATAGTCATTTGAAAAGATTCTATGTGTTTACTTTGATTCCTCTGGTGAAATATTACAGACCTGAAATCATTCAGTATAGCAAATATGAAATAATAGTGGAACTCAGGAAGGGGGCCAATACTTTGTTCTCACAGCACTGTACGATAAAATCAGCTTTATTCATTCATCTGTGCTGCAGAAATGGCTTACAGATATAAATCTATTATTTTATTCTCTCCGCCTTGGTTTCCCGGTGGCCACAGACGGACACTGAGAGTAAACAGTCTGGGGTGCCAGGTATGTGTCATCTCTTTAAACACACACATATGCTAAATCAACAGGAGTGCTCTTCACACACCACTGAGTCTGAGCATCCCGCTAACAATCCGACAGCATTAGACAGCTGTAACTTGTGCGTGTGTGTGTGTGTGTGTGTGTGTGTGTGTGTGTGTGTGTGTGTGTGTGTTTGTTTTGGGGATTGAGGATGCACACACTTCTCTTCTGAAACCGACTCTTAATAAGTACTTGACGTTACTGGTTAATAAAACAAAAGCTCTTGTGGATTACAGCAAAACTATGAGGTGTGTTGTGGTAAGATAATTTCTAAATTGTCTACCAGGTTGTTATTAACCTTCAAGAGCAAACATGTGATCATGCATAGACTACACATGTCCATCCATAGGCCTACATGAGACCATTCATAGCATCAATGTGAGGATCTGTAGCCTGCACATGACTAACCATAGACTACATGTGACCAGTCATAGCCTACAAATGACCATCTATAACCTACATATGATTTATAACTGGATATAGTGTAAATGTGACCATCTATAGCCTATCTGTAACCATCTACAGTATAGCCTACATGTGACCAAATATGATAATATAGCTTACTTATGACCTTTTATAGCCTGCATGTCACCATGAAGATTTATAGCCTACATGACCATCTATAGCCTACATGTGACCATCTATAGCCTACATGCGATGATCTATAGCCTACATGTGAGCATCTATAGCCTACATGCGATGATCTATAGCCTACATGTGACCATCTATAGCTTACATGTAATGATCTCTAGCCTACATGTGATGATCTACAGCCTACATGTGACCATCTATAGCTTACATGTAATGATCTCTAGCCTACATGTGATGATCTATAGCATACATGTGATGATCTATAGCCTACATGCGATGATCTATAGCCTACATGTGACCATGTATAGCTTACATTTGATGATCTATAGCATACATGTGACCATCTATAGCCTACATGTGACCGTCTATAGTCTACATCTTTCTGTCTATAGCCTACATGTGACTATCAATAGCCTACATGATTCTGTCTATAGCCTACATGTGATGACCTATAGCCTAAATGTGACCATCGATAGCCTACATGTTTCTGCCTATAGCCTACATGTGACCATCTATAGCCTACATGTGACCATGTATAGCCAAAATGTGACAATCTATAGCCTATGGGTCCTTGACCATCTATAATCTACATGTTACTGTCTATAACCTACATGTGACCATCTATATACTGTATATTCTACATGTGACCTTGACCAACAATAGTCTACATGTTAAACGTCTATAGACTCCATGTGATGATCTATAGATTACATGTTAATTCATAGACTACACATGACTACTATCTATAGCCTGCATGTCACAATCTATAAATTACATGTGACCATGACCATCTGTAGCCTGCATGTGACCATCTATAGCCTACATGTGATGATCTATAGCCTACATGTGATGATCTATAGCCTACATGTGATGATCTATAGCCTACATGTGACCTTGACAATCAATAGTCTACATGACCATCTGTAGCCTACATACATAAAATAAGTAACATAAAAATATGCCCAGGATGCCACATAGCCTAACATAACATAACATAGCCTGAAAAAAGCTTTTACATTTTAACACAAAGTGTGTGCATTTGTGTTTGTGTCAATACATAAGAGCGTGTCGGTTTCATTGTGTGTATGTGTCACTAGGTCACTAGGGCAACAGGACATGGTCAGAAGCCCTGCATCTCACACAAAAGAACCTTCAGACATTTACTCTGAAACAACATACATACACACACCTCCACCTCCACCCCACACACACCACCCTCCTGTCACGAGCTGATGGATCTCCTGGAAAAGCCATGGCGACACATGACACCCTGAATGCAGGAAAATAAATAAATAAATGGAAAACCAAGAAAATAAATGGCTTTTTGTACGTTCCTGCCAAGAGCACTGGTATTTACGTATTTACTCAAAATCTGTCACAAACACCTGATAGTACTAATGAGCTTCTAGTTAAGCTCCATTAAATAAATCTTATTAGTGGGGCTCGCTGAGCACCAGAGGCTTAATAAAAACACAGAGCAACATACTGTACACACGGGTACGTAACATGATGATCCTCAGCTAGGGATGGGTGAAGAAATGATGTACCATTGCTACATACATAGATAGAAATGGATATGTTTTATTTTAAATAAACGCTGGATGCTTTTTGCAGGTTCTACAGATAATACGTGATGATATGAGTGGCAGCATTTGTTTAATACCAAACTAAGGCATAGGAAACAAGGAGACTAGAGGATAAGTGTCAAGAAAACTAGCAAACAAGCAAGGAAATTGGAGAACTGAGAACTAGGGGACGAGGGAGCTTACAACGTTGATGCAATGGAACGAGGAACTATGTCTAGGAAATGAGAAATTAGGAAACAAGGTACTAAGGTACTAGAAACCATAACTAGAGAACACCGGAACTAGGCACTATCACAAGGGAACTG
Organism: Ictalurus furcatus; assembly: GCF_023375685.1. NCBI lineage: Eukaryota > Metazoa > Chordata > Actinopteri > Siluriformes > Ictaluridae > Ictalurus > Ictalurus furcatus. The sequence continues at coordinate 4,022,159 of NC_071265.1, read as the reverse complement.
GGAACAACAAAACTGCAAGCCATTAAAAGGAAACAACGAATAGGAGAACTATGAAATGAAGAACTATGGCTAGAAATCAAGGGAACCAGGAACTATGACTAGCAAACAAGGCACAAGACAACTAGCCATTTTTAACAAGGGAACTAGGAAAAGAAAAGGCAAAACAACACTTGGAACTCTGAGGTAAGAATGGTAACTATAAGCTATGAATAAAACAAGGAAACTAGGAAACATTTATAGGAGTAAGGTAAGTATGAAACTAAAAACTGCTAAAGAAATTAGGCTCCAGCTAACAATAAATGCAAGAATTGCAACTATGAAAAAAAAAAGAAACAAGGGTACTAGGTACTATAAATAGGGAAAGAGGAGCTATGAAATAATGAAAAATTATGATTAGGCAACGACAAACTATTATTACGGAGAAAATTCTCATATTTCTGAGGCACAGCAATACAAATTCCCTGTCTTTGTAAAGGCAGCACGAGATTTATGGAGGTTTGTTTGTAGCAGCTGGCAGAAAATTGAAGAGTATGATTCTTAGAAATGGCCTACCTCAATACACACTTATGGGATATTTCAAAACATACTTATGGGTTAAAAAAAAAAAAAAAGAAAACCACTTTCCACATCCTCCCTGACATCAGACACAGAGGATGATTTACAATATATAATGTATTCTGAAGCAACAGATTGGAAAGCAGCCGGTCTGAAAAGATCACATATCAGTGAAGAGACACTTCTACGCTTCCATTCTCATTGCTTTGATGTGAAAGATAAACCTGATAGAATACTGCAAATATAAATAAAAGTTTCATATAAAAATCTATTACCTCACTTGAAGTGGGAACTGATTTTTCACTAAAATGGATAGGAGTGACGGTAGTAATGCAATCGGTGAAAGGTTAAGTGTGTAATATGTAAATTAAGCTCCGCTGAACAATAGCCATTTCCTATATCAGGATAGATTGGCCTGCGCTTTTTGCCTACAGACAGCAAGAAAAGTTGTTTAACTTCGTCTATTACTGAGGAAGGATATTAAGTTTTAAAAGATACATTGTCCTCTCGACACATCGCTCAGCAGCACCGCAGACGGCAAGAAATGTTGCCATTAGAGACAAATGTGGTCATTAGCTAAAACCGCATTAATCTGATATATTGGGAGGATATATTGGACCAGTATGGAGGGGTATGTTGGACAGACACATCGAGGTAGTGTTTAGGAGTGTTTATACTGTAGGAGATGTGTAAAGTGGGAAGGTAAATTAGACTGGCATGTTACATAGAGTTTGGACACTGGTAGTATTGGAATATGGTGTTAGTCTGATACACTGAGATGGTAATATAAATTTTTTTTTTTTTTAAATGTATAGGCATCATCTAAACAGTGACAGTTTAATTGGTTGCTTATGATATTTGATGGAAATGTTGTTCAATTTATTTTTTTATGGTATGCCAAGACATAGCACCATTGCAGACTGCATGGCAACTACGTGTGTGTGTATATATAATGATAATGAGTCTTTATTGGTCACATATACATTACAGCACAGTGAAATTATTTTTCTTCGCATACCCCAGCATATATGTGTGTGCATGTGTGTGTGTGTGTGTGTGTGTGTGTGTGTGTGTGTGTGTGGGCTCACCATTGGGTTTCATAGCTGGAGCATCTCTCCAATGGGATCTTCAGAACTCTGCTGCTCAAACCCACAAATAGGGACCTGTCGCTCTGCAGGATCTGCAGGTTAAGGATTGGTTCCTGCTGATTTCCTGGAAGAAGCTTCATCTCCTCAAGGTAACATCCACGCAGATTTTGACTGGATGAGGAGAGCGCCTTGATAATGGTGCCATGTTCTGTTTGATAAAAATTTTTTTTTAAAAGCTATGGTTATAGGTACAGTATACTGAGTGTCTCTTAGCTACGTGATTTAAATTAATGGAGCACACAGATTTTCGATGCTATCTTAAGAACATTAGTTCTTCGCTTCTTCTGAATGTCATCCATTTCTGCTAAATATGAGTGCACTTTAGTGCTCAAAAATCCCCCTCAGGCTTGATTTGATCTAAAGATTCACATTGCTGTTTTGGATATACCAGGTAAAGATGATTACTGTGCTACTGTGCTTGCTGGGATCTAACCCTTGCAAAAAAAAAAAAACAACACCACTTTGCCATGTCTGACCTGTCCCGATGTAGATGACATGGTATAGCGTGTCACGACCCTGCACAATGTCCACAACCAGTTTGGAAAAGCGGATATTGTCCTGGCTGATCAAGGGGTCGATGGACACAGGCTGTACAACTTCACTCATCAAAAAGAGTCTCTGAGCATCCTGCAGACTTCGTTCTGTTAGATTCCCACCAGGGCCGCTGTCGCCTACTGTCCCACACTGAGAAAGCATAGATAGAAGGAAAGAAAGTAAAACAGAAATATTGCAATACAGCATTGGGCTCTATACTGGAATGGTACATTGGGAGGAATTTTGAAAAGGGACGTTAGATAAAAACCTTGGACTGGAACTTGGGGATAGAACATTAAGAATGTACATTGGATAGGTATATTGGGAAGACAGGTATCCTGGGCCAATACTGTTGGATAGAACACTTGACTTGTACTGTACATGGTCGTTGGGACGGTACATTGGGAAGGGATACTGGTTTGAGAAATTGGAATAAGACAGTGGAGAGGGACATTACTGTAATACATTAGGGGTGATAGCATGGTAAAAGTAAAGGAGGCAATGGGATAATGCATTAGTATCACACACATGGACATTTGACAAAATAATAGACCAGAACTTTGGAAAGATGCATTAAAATGGCCATTGGGGATGAGACATTACTGTGGCAGTCTGTTAATGAACACTAGGATAGGATATTGGAATGGGACATTAGTCTGAAATAGAAGTATGCCTAGATGGCAAATTGGACCTGGTATAGGATACTGGGCCAGTATTTCAGGACAGTACACTGCAAGTTAGTCTAGCACATTGGTACAGGACATCGGATGGGTAGACTGGGATGGTCCACTGGGCAAGGTGTACAGTATTTGTACTTGGGGAAGCTGTGGCTCAGGTGGAAGAGTGGCTTGTCCACTAATAACAGCGGTTCGATCCCCAGCTCACATGCCTCCACATGCTAACGTGTCCTTGGGCAAGACCCTGAACCCCAAGTTGCTCCTGATGGCAGGCTAGCATTGGTCTGGCAAGTTGCATGGTGTGTGAGTGTGTGTGTGTGTGTGAATGGGTGAATGAGAAACAGTGTAAAGCGCTTTGTAGAACCACTAAGGTTAAAAGGTGTTATATAAGCAACATTTGGGAATGGTGTTCTTCTGAAAAAGGCTGTAGATAAACTGGTAATAACAGATCGCAGGTGGTGGTGTGTTTCCAACCTGAAAGTTGGGAATGGGGTTCGGGGTGGAGAGCCAGCTCATTCGAGGGTTCTCCTGGAAGCGGAACGGACCACTGAAGGCCTGGGTGATGGCACTGAGGTTGAAGGCACACACTGCAGAGGCAGCAATGCTGTTACTGTGGGAGCAAACACGGGCAGAAACTTCAAATCAGGCAGGCTTATCCTCAAACCAAGACTGTCAAGAGATTAGGATTGGGTTTTTAATGTATCAGAAGGTATAGCTTTCAATCATTATATAATCACCATATGGTATTTGTTCCATATCGTGCATTCCTAGTTGCTACAAAATAATCAGAGGTCAATAGTGTCCTTTAAAAGTAGCATGGACTAGTAATGGATGGTATGGATTCTGGGTGTATTATGTGTAATGTTGATTCTCAAGTAAACATGTCCCATAATGGTATCAGCCACCATACCATCCATTAATAGCATGGACTAACATTTCTCCATCATTTTCATGCTGTGGGCCAACCCTAGCGCTTTAACTTGAAGGCTTTCTGGTGTATTCCACTGATTGGAGCTTGGTTTGAACAAGAGCTTAACCATAAACTCAAATCTCAGAACAGAACAAGTCCTTGTCCATCTCACCCCATTTCACTTGGCAATATCTTCAGAAAGGAGGCTTTCTCTCAGAAAGAATTCCATTTCATGCAAAATCATTTCTGAAGGTTTAATGACGTGTTCAACATTTTATCCACTCCCTGTCTGACAAAAAGATGTCATTCGCTATCTAAACCAGCTCTGTTCTGATTATACTAATCTGTATCAAATGTTATGGGTTTCAAAATGTACAGTTCTGACTAACATCCCAAGTGTACACTCCCAAGTGTCTCTCCGTTTCAGACCCAAATCCCAGGGCTAAAATTTCACTCTGTTACCGTTACCCTTCCTGCTTTCAATCGGCTTTCAACTCTAAACTATACTCCAAGAACACAGTGCTAAACTAAAGCTGTTAAGCATCACACAAGGCTCTAATGGGAGAGTGTGAACACTTGTGTTAATCCACTGCACGTATTCGCTGGATCTGAATAGCGAGATGACCCAGTAAGCAGCATCAGCTGATTGCCTCACTGAATTTTAAATAGACAAGCCCTGGAAATAAAATTGCATTGTGACCTTGTATGTCTCAGCAGATCAGGGCATGGTACACATAATTCCAGTTGCACAGCACTTCCAGTTTCATTTAAATCTGCTTATCCTTCCACAACCCAAAACTCACTTCACTTTTGCATATATAGCATATGATATATACAGGTTAGGGATAGATAATGACAGATAATGTGTTCTAGACATATACAAATACAGATAGGAATAGGAGGTGCACTAAATGGGAGCCAGCAGGATGCAACAAGTAGAAGTAACTGCCTGGTCAGGGTGGTTTAAATTAGGCCACACCCACTTTGTTTATCCCTTAATAGTTCAAGAGAAGGGACTTTGAACATACGCACTTTTAACAAGGCAAATCTATGACATTTTGAGGAAGCGAGATGAATTGTGAACAGTAATCAGAAAGACAGCTCACATGTTGGTGGTGAAGACGCCGTAGATGAGGTCTTGCTCAGGCAGGTAGAAGGTGCTGTGGAGCTCGTGGTAGTAGAAAGGCACGTCTCCTGAACGTGAGCAGTTCAATCTGGCCTTCATGAACGTCGTCCATGTGTCCTCAAGAAGAAACCGACCGCCTACGTCGTTCTGACACACCCGCGCCACCCGAGAGAACACCGCCTTTCCACAATCCTCCTCCACCGCCACTTCCCGCAGGAAGAAGTAGGTGAAGCGACCTACCTCGTACGCTGAGACGAACTGAGGCTCTGGTTGGATTCGGAGAGGAAGAGGAAAAGAGAGACTCGTGAAATGTCCATTACTTTGCTTTGCCACCATTATACACAATACAGTCATGGTAAAAATGCGAACTAGAGCTGAATAGATAGAAAAACAGCAACAAAAAAAAGATGGAGAGAGGATGGGAAAAAGACCGAGAGATATAATGGGTGAGAGAAGTAAATTAGATGAAAGGAGAAAGAGGGAGAGAGGACGAAGAGGGGAGAAGAGACAGAAAGACACGTTAAATAAAAAAATATAGTAAGTGATCAAGGCACTGAACACGTGAGTACTGCATCGTTATATGCATGTTATTGTACCGTTCAGCCATTTGGAGTTGTACTGAGCTGTGCGGAGAGGAGGCATACTCCCCAGGCTGCGGTAGATCACAGGGTCACGTCCAGAAAAATCAATGACTGTTGCAGCATAGAGGTCACCGCTTTCCGTTACCATGGCGGTGGAATTGTGTTTGGGGTCGTAAGGACAGCGGGCGACCCCGTTCACCGTCTCGGTTACATGGGAGAGGTCGGATGCAGAGCGGGTGGTGCAGACGGGTGAGAATGCGTTAGTGCCACAGGAGAAGAGACGAGAACCGGTCAGGAGGAGGACACGCATGTAGTTCTGGCACTCATCCTGAGAGAGAACGAGAGAGGGAAAGAGGGGACATCTTTAATTCTCAAAGTCTTAAGCCATCCTAAATTTATTTTATAGCATTATTGATATTTTATGAGTCTTGGTATAAGTGTTGGTGCTTTGTAACAGAAAGTCCTCCACCACAGGAAAGGGAACGACTGTTGAGGGAACGAGCTGCTATAACAAAAGTAACTAACTTGTCTCCTGGACGTCCCACAACATTATATTATAACTGTAAGTGGATAAAAAGTGCTCTATAAAGCGTTGTTCTTGAATCAATTAAAATATGAATTGTTGGCAAATTACTGTGGTGTAAGAGGAATAAACACATAAGGACATGTTGTTATTTTTTTTTTTAAAAAAAGCATCACAACGTCCTGTTTGATTATTTTCTTATAACAGCATACCCACCCCCCCACCCACCCCCCATGGTGTTTAATTCATTACTTATTATGTTCTTTGTTTTTGGACTTTACCATTTTATTCCACTTTGGTGAATCTGTAAAGAAAAGCAGTTGATAAAGGGTCAGATTAAGAGAGAGATACTGATTGCGGAAGACAGATCGAGTGAGACAAAGAGAGTAAAAGTGTGAAAAGGGAATAGTAAATGGGTATTGAGGATAGAAGAAGTGATAAATCGTGTGTATATGTACAAAAGCCACTTTTGTGCCTTCATCAACATCGAGCCTTTCACCCCAGCCCTTTACTCATTCGCCTCCCTCACCTCTGTCTTCCCTTTACTCCGACAAGATCTGCGTGTGTCTTCGTCCACACCACACTCCATTCCCTGTAACACACACACACATACACACAAACCACAATCAGAAATCACAGATATCACTCCTTATGTAACATTACTGCCATCGAAATGACTGCAAAAGCAACAAGCGACACATCGAATGTGTAAATCAACATTGATTACGCTAGCAACCTGGCTAAAAGCAGAAATGCACTGACCATAACCAGCTAGCTACTTAGCACAGCTAATATTACTGTTATCTGACGCTAAATATACAACTAAGTTTCGCAAGGAGGCTAAACATTAATTCATTAATTTGCCGTTCAGTCACCAGAACCGTTTGCTATCAAGTTGGATAATGTTAGCTTAAATATTATATTGTGCTGTATACGATGGCCTGTAAGTCTAAAATCCCAATCTTAACAAAGTGAAAAAATTTCTGGTTTGTGTACGCAAACCAGAAATCAAGTTCAAATTAAAATAAAATAAAATAAAATGAGTCGGTAAAATAAAAAAAGGAGTTCAGTTCCCTAGCAAGATAGATAATGCTAAGTGATGTCAAGTTTCGGTCTAGTGGACACAGGGACACGGTCATACAGCAGAATGGACCGGAGATGCGTTAGAACCTACAGATATATTGAAGCAAATGTGTTGGTCAAGTGAATCAATCAGGGTTGCTTTGCTAATTAGCTAATGTGCTAACTTGCCAGTTTAGTAAAGTAACACGTCTGTGTACTGATGAACGAGTCAGAGTAATAAAAACACAATGACTTTGCTTGAAGTATTTTATTGCTTGACAGATTGCAGCAGTGCCTTCTGGGTAATTTATGCCAAAGTTGACAGTGTTATTGTCTCGATCCCTCATCTGAGGAACTTCACTCAAGCTGTTAAACTAACAGAATGGCCCTTGGTATATAAACTGAGGTAAAATGGAGAGTGAGAAGCCAACAAGAGTGTGTTAAAAAAAACCACAGTACTGTAGTTGGGCTCTTTTCCACTTTATTAAGCGAAGTATATAACAAGCTGCTGCGTCAGTGTTTTTCATCAGGAGATGTGAGCATGACTCAGAAGCTTTAATGGAGCGACAGATGTACGTTCGGAGAGAGAGAGAGAGAGAGAGAGAGAGAGAGAGAGAGAGAGAGAGAGAGCAGAGCTAAACGGCGTACTCTCACAGCGCATTAGTGCTTTGCCCGCTTTAAGATGGCATGCGCAGCAAATTCATCACACTCAATTAGCTGATGAATGTGTGTGTGTGAAAGGGAATCAATATTTTCCTTTTTGAATGCACACAAATGCTTTTAGCTTCAGCGATAATAATGAACACTTGGCCCCAAGGCAACACCCGAGAGTACGACACGGCAGCATAAAGCGATTTATCTCGGTCACTAGTGCAAGGCAGCCTGCAGGATCAGTGTGCAGCGTTTTTAAACGTTCCAGACTGCTCCTAACCAGTGTAATCAGTAAGGACGATTAAAAACACACTTCTGTTATATTAAAGTAATCAAAGACATGCTGTGGTGATGAAGATGAAGATGAAGTTACTGTTACCACCTCAACTTTTGAGTATTTTCCCAATAACAGCAAGTGTTTTATTCTTTATATACCACAACAATCTGCTACTGATTACTATTTCTTTATGGAAACGGGAAACGTCATACTTTTTATTCACTTAGTGTTAGTGGAGATCTCAGTGATCCTGACCCTTTCTGCTCTCCGGACCTGCCTGATCTATCCTCTGAGGCCCTATGTCTGGATGACGCTCTCATCAACTGGAGGCTACATTCTGCCACTGAGGACGACCCCAAGCAGTGCAGCCTGGAGATTGCTGAGGATGGTGCCGCTTGAAGTACCATGGAAATGGTTTTGTACCTCAATTCCCCATGGACTTTCTCGCTGTGGTTGCTGGGACTACGGTTGCTGCGATGGCCTTAGGACTGCAATTACCAGATACAATTTTTCACTCAGGCCTCCTTTAGTGAACAGTGGACTAGTTCAACAAACAGACTTCATATTAAACCATAATGAACGTTCCTTTACTTTCACACTATCCGTTGTTACCCAGATGATGACGGGTTCCCTTCTGAGTCTGGTTCCTCTCAAGGTTTCTTCCTCATATCATCTCAGGGAGTTTTTCCTCACCACCGTCACCACCGTCTCGCTCAATAGGGATAAATTCACACACTTAAAATCTCCATCCTGTGTTTATATGTTTCTGTAAAGCTGCTTTGAGATGATGACCATTGTTAAAAGCGCTATACAAATAAAATCAAATTGAATTGAGTGTTACGTTTAATGTTGTGGAACATCCACAAAAGTTCCTGTTATCACTTATATTATCGCTTATAGAGAGTCGTTCCCTCACCGGCCTTTGTTTTTCCTCTCTTTTATGTTAATAAGCCAAAAAAGCAGCTTGTTCCTGAGAATCTGACCAGTGTAAAAAACTCCTCTGGCCGAAAACTTTACAGTTACAGCTCTGCCTCTGACCGTTAGAAAGCTCTGACACTGGAGACTCCTTCCATAAATGATAAATAAACAAACATCTCTTCGCAGAAAACTTCACCATATTAATGTTTGCATACTTTTGGTGGACTGTCCATCATACAAATCCCTGTGTATTCTGCGACTATAGAAACTATAAATGAAGTACATTTTTATTGAAGGAATCTTTATGCTTCATAGAATTTCTTGAGAAGTTTGATTGGTTTGATTCTTGAGAAGTTTGAAGGTTGATCATTTTTGTGACATAAACTTCATTTACAGTACTTATTAGCTACATTAGCCTTGCAGCACTAGTATACAACTAACGAAGTAAACTTCAGACACTAGACATGTCTTAGTTGATGGAGTACATTTAGGGTGAAGCTCCTTTATTGTTACTCTGTCAGCATTCATGACATATTCAGCAGATTCAGCATGAGGGGAACATATACTTTTAGACACACACACACACACACATACACATATCAATAGTTTTCAATACAACTATTGTCCAGGTCACATTTCTAATTAATCAAAGCTTTCTGGAGCATAAATGGGGAAAATACAACAAGGTCAGAGGTCAGAGTTTGAGGTTAGGGCACAGTGATACTAATTATCATCTGTAGAGAATTTTTACCGCACAGAGAGCTATTAACAACTCAGACTCACACTATTACACAAGCACACTAGCGCACACACGTAAACTATCGCTCTCAAGTCTCTGTTAGATTAGATTAGCGTGGCCTCGTCTGAGGGACTGGGTCTGGAAAACTGTCAGTACATGCACATAACAAGACCCTTGTAATCCTTTTAAAAGATAAAGATCGTGCTAATTTAAATGACCTCATAGTAAGACAAACATGTATGGCTCATAACGTCAACGTCCGACTAGGAATAACAAAAAAAAAAAAACACCCCTCATCTCATAATACTAACTCAGAAAGTCACTACGGTCTCCTAAAGCCTGTGTTCAGCGTATGATGTCAAATCAACAAGGCTGCTCACAGCATCAACAGTAAAAATGTAGCACTCTTCTTCATTTTTAAATGTTATGAATGTATCTGCTTTAGATCAATCAACATACAGACATATTCTCCTGTTAAATCTGTAACACTGACTACACAGTTTGCTGTTTTCTAATCGCTAATATTAGCTAACCAAAGACAAGAATGAAGGTGTCCAGGTTCTTTGTAGCGCAAAGGCACAGGGGTCGAAAATTGCCTCATTCCATGTCCAGAGTTAAGTCGAGTTCCAGGTTAAGTCAAGATCTGAGTTAATTCGAGTTCCAAATTAAGTCGATTTCTGAGTTAAGTCGAGTACCAAGTTAAGTAAGTTCCGAATTAAGTAGAGTTCCAGGTACGTTGAGTTCCGAGTTAAGTCGAGTTCCGAGTTACGTCGAGTTCCGAGTTAAGTCGAGTTCCAAGTTACATCGAGTTCCGAGTTACATCGAGTTCCGAGTTAAGTCGACTTCCAAGTTAAGTCGAGCTCCGAGTTACGTCGAGTTCCTCGTTAATGAGGTCCGAGTTACGTCGAGTTCCAAGTTACGTCAAGTTCCGAGTTACGTCGAGTTCCTAGTTAACGAGGTCCGAGTTACGTCGAGTTCCAAGTTACGTCAAGTTCCGAGTTACGTCTAGTACCTAGTTAATGAGTTCCGAGTTACATCGCGTTCCGAGTTAGTTCGAGTTCCGAGTTACATCAACTTCCGAGTTAAGTCAAGTTCCGAGTTACATCGAGTTCCTAGTTAATGAGTTCCGAGTTACGTCGAGTTCTGAGTTAATTTGAGTTCCGAGTTACGTCGCGTTTCGAGTTACGTCGAGTTCCGAGTTAAAGAGTTCCAAGTTAAGTCGAGTTCCGAGTTAAGTCGAGTTCCAAGTTACATCACGTTCCGAGTTAAGGCGAGTTCCGAGTTACGTCGCGTTCCGAGTTAAGGCAAGTTCCGAGTTACATCAAATTCCTAGTTAATGAGTTCCGAGTTACGTCGAATTCCTAGTTAATGAGTTCCGAGTTACGTCGAATTCCTAGTTAATGAGTTCCGAGTTACGTCGAATTCCTAGTTAATGAGTTCCGAGTTACGTCACATTCCAAGTTAAGGCGAGTTCCGAGTTACGTCATGTTCCAAGTTAAGTCGAGTTCCAAGTTATGTTGAGTTCCGAGTTAAGTCGAGTTCCGAATTACGTCGAATTCCTAGTTAACGAGTTCCGAGTTACGTCGAGTTCCGAATTACGTCGCGTTCCGAGTTACGTCAAGTTCCTAGTTACGTTGAAGTCTGAGTTAAGTCAACCTGAGGTAAGTCGAGCACTGAGTTAAGTCGAGTTCGGAGTTAAATTCAACTTCTGAAATAAGTCAAGCTCAGAGTTTTATCAAGTTTCTGAGTTAAGTCGAGCTCCGAATCAAAACATTTTCAAAGGATTCAAAGGTTTTATTTGTCACATACACAGTTATATGGGATTCAACGTGTAGTGAAGTTTATCTCAAAAAGGTATATCACCTAAAAAACACGCACAAACACGCTAAAAACAAATAAATAACAAACAACAAAATAAAGTTGTAATTGCATATCTGTTCAGCTCTGTTCCTGTCAAACCTCTAAACTCTTTTTTTTTTTTTACATCTTACATCTTTAGTGCATTTTATCAGTAGCCGAGTTATTGTTATTTTTCTCTATTCTGCCCCCTAGTGGAATAACAGAGCTTATAACTAATCTAATCTTTCAATTCAATTCCAGTCCCCAAGACAATTTTAATTCAGAACAAGTTGATATAATATCCCTGTGATTTGTCAAAATGCATCATAGCATTGTCACAATGCAATGCTATGCAAGCGCAGACGGATGCAAGTGCAGATAAGGAGTTTAATAACAACGAAAACAAACACAAAAGAAGCTATGAACACGTAGAAAGAGACTAAGGCAAAGAAAAAAACCGTGGAACAAAGACCATGTTCCCTATGACAGAAACGATGGCAGCGAAAGACGACCGCAAAACAACCAGTGTAGTGCAAACTGTGGCTATAAATACCCGTAAGTGCTCGTTAACAAGAATGAAGTTCAGGTGCAGGTGGTCACGTGACATGATGGTGTGGTGCAGTGTCTGCTGGGAATTGTAGTCCGGATTTTACTCCGTGATATCCATGACAAGCATCACTGAACTGATAACGATCGAGGTCGAAAATGTTATTGCACCTGTTATAAATGGTGTAAACAGGTGTTCTGTTCCTTTGTTAGTAAAGGGATGTGTGTAGTAAATCTTGTTTGTTCATAATCACACTCACACACACACACACACATTGCAGAAATGCTGGAAAGAGATTAGGGCTGCGTGATTAATCCTAGGGTTAGGATTTTATAGTTATCATTAAACGCAGAGCTGTGAAGCTGGGATAACAAAACGGCATAAAGTTGCTTATTCACACACAACAGCAAACTGCAGAACTGTGTCTATGCATACAGTTGGGTCCGTAAGTGTTTGGACAGTGACCCGATTGTTGTATTTTTGTCTCTGTACACCTCCACAGTGGATTTGAAATCAATCAAAGTGTAGACACTCGCTTTAATTCAAGAGGTTTAGCAAAAAATATTGCATTAACCATTTGAGAATTACAGTCCCTCCATTTAAATAAAATAATCACAATGGGCAGGGGTGGCTTGATGGTTAAGGCTCTGGGTTACTGGTCGGAAGGTTTGGGGTTCAAGCCCCAGCACTGCCAAGCTGCCACTGTTGGGCCCCTGAGCAAGGCCCTTAACCCTCTCTGCTCCAGGGACACTGTATCATGGCTGACCCTGTGCTCTGACCCCAACTTCCTAACATGCTGGGATATGCAAAAAAAAAAAAGAATTTCACTGTGCTGTAATGTATATGTGACTAATAAAAACTCATTATCATTATAAATATAAGGATTATTGGATACTTGGATGCAAATCCTTTGCAGTCAATGACTACCTGAAATCTGGAACCCATGAACATCACCAAATGCTGAGTTTCCTGCCTTGAGATACTTTGCCAAGCCTTTACTGCAGCTGCCTATCACCGTTTTTTGTCCATATCGTGCAGCTCTAACAGAGATTAGGGGGTAAAAAGTTTTTAAGGTGTTTTAAGGCCACGCGTTTTGATCTGTGAGAAAAGAGGGATGCAATCGCGCGGAAATAAAAGTGCTCATTAAAAAAGTGCCTGTGTCTGTAAATGTGAAGCAGCAAGGCGATGTAAGTGGATGTCCGTGAGCTGAACGTCTAAAAGACACTTGGAGGATGAATCTTCATTATTCTGCCACAGCCTGATGAGGCTCGTTCATCACAAAGACATCCTGCAGGAGGGCAGACGAAGGTTCCTGGGGTCAGAGGTCACCACTCTGCTAGATGTTTATGCATAGTTCCAGATCTGCTACACTCATCCTGCACACTGATCATTCTCCCAGAACCAGTGAAAATCACATAACTGATAAACGGTATCAACTAAACACCATCTTTCTTCATTGTAGCGGTTACTGACCCAGAATCATATTATGTTTCAGGGTCTAACTGCTTTTCATCACAATCAAACCACATAACCACACACAAAGTAGAGATCATTTCCTCATTTCCTTCAGAGTGGCTGTTGGACCATAAGCGTTACGTTTGCACCAACAGGAGCTCGGCTTAAAGGAACGTCAGCATGCACATGCAAGGGTATCTGTGTGTGAAAGAGTCGGGGGTTAAAGGTTAAATGTCAGGGTTGTGGACAAAGCTTCACGGGATCAGTGAGGATTTTCACAAACAGTCCAGAAATTCAGAGTTGAAAGTAAATGTGGACAGAGAGAGAGAGAGAGAAAGATACAGAGATAGAGAGCGATAGATAGATACAGAGAGAGAGATATATAGATATATATATACAGTATCTCACAAAAGTGAGTACACCCCTCACATTTTTGTAAATATTTGATGATATCTTTTCATGTGACAACACTGAAGAAATGACACTTTGCTACAATGTAAAGTAGTGAGTGTACAGCTTGTGTAACAGTGTAAATTTGCTGTCCCCTCAAAATAACTCAACACACAGCCATTAATGTCTAAACCGCTGGCAACAAAAGTGAGTACACCCCTAAGTGAAAATGTCCAAATTGAGCCCAAAGTGTCAATATTTTGTGTGGCCACCATTATTTTCAAGCACTGCCTTAACCCTCTTGGGCATGGAGTTCACCTGAGCTTCACAGGTCCTCTTCCACTCCTCCATGATGACATCATGGAGCTGGTGGATGTTAGAGACCTTGTGCTCCTCCACCTTCCGTTTGAGGATGCCCCACAGATGCTCAATAGGGTTTAGGTCTGGAGACATGCTTGGCCAGTCCATCACCTTCACCCTCAGCTCCTTTAGCAAGGCAGTGATCGTCTTGGGGGTGTGTTTGGGGTCGTTATCATGCTGGAATACTGCCCTGCGGCCCAGTCTCCGAAGGGAGGAGATCATGCTCTGCTTCAGTAAGTCACAGTACATGTTGGTATTCATGGTTCCCTCAATGAACTGAAGCTCCCCAGTGCCGGCAGCACTCATGCAGCCCCAGACCATGACACTCCCACCACCATGCTTGACTGTAGGCAAGACACGCTTGTCTTTGTACTCCTCACCTGGTTGCCGTCACATACGCTTGACACCATCTGAACCAAATAAGTTTATCTTGGTCTCATCAGACCACAGGACATGGTTCCAGTAATCCATGTCCTTAGTCTGCTTGTCTTCAGCAAACTGTTTGTTTGTGTAAAAATTAAAGGCCTGAAGGCAAGACACAAAGAAGCAGAAGACTACAATAATCTCGGTGGACAGAACAGAATCACTCGTCCTTTCTACCACACAGTGACGCTACTGGTAGAAAGTTTTCAGTCTAGCGTATTTTAGTATTTTGGTGTAAAGACAGGAATCACAGAATGGTTATGTCTTACATACTTAACAAATTTAAACAAACATGACAAAAACTCAGATCTGTGTAAAAATGTGAGAGAAGGAGAACGAGAAAGAGAGAGATAGAGAGAGAGCGAGAGAGAGAAAGAGAGAGTGAGAGAGATATAGAGAGAGAGAGAAAGAGAGAGATAAAGAGCGAGAGAGAAAGAGAGAGAGAGAGAGAGAGAGAGCGAGAAAGAGAGGGAGGCAGATGATTAATTAAACTCGAAGTGCCCTTTCCTGAGGAAACACTTATACTGTACACATGCAATGACTCATAAAGTGTAAGTGTTAAATGTTGTCATTAACAACTGTTTAAAGATGTAAATGTTCAAGACTGAAGTGATGGACGGATAAAAGTAGAATGTAGGGGGGGAAAAATGAAGAAAGGGCAAGAAAAATGTCAAAGAAATCATGTGATTATAACGAGTGTATGTTCGAATTCTAATGAGTATGTACTTCCACTGAGTGTGAGTTTAAGCAAAGCTGCTGATTGCTGATTGGTTCAGCTGCTGTAACGACCATAATGACATCATCATCTGGCAGTTGGAATTCAACACTGTCGGTGTGATTTAAAGGCACCTCCATATCAGTGTGTGATGTTGTTCTCCATGTGCTTTGGTTTGTTTTGGTCACGGTCCTGTCCCCACCTCTGTCTCGTCATTGGTCTGTTACTGATCGTGCTCACCTGTTCTGTGTTTCACTTTGATTACTTTGTCTATTTATTATATGCTGCGTCCCAATTCGCCTACTATCCGTCCTAAACAGTATCCGAGATTAGAATGAGTGTGTCCCAAATCGTCGTCGGTTCAAACGAGACTCCGAAAGGTACCCAGATGGTCTACTATTTCCGGTAGATTTCTGAAGTGTGGATCCGTGGACACTTTTTCAGCTAATGTTGCCCACAACTGCTTGTGCGAGGGAGGCGGAGTTTTGTGATGGAACGTCGGTGATGCGTTTTCAGTATTTAAGTGTAAGAACTTAAATGTTCAGCTCTAAGCAAACGAAATGTGGAGAAAGAAATCGAGGGAATTGTAAGTTAAATGATAGAGTATAAATGATATAAAGAATAACGAATGAAGGAAAGCTGAAATGCGACAACGACGAGGCGTTTGTTTACGGTGGTAGTGTGCGTAACTAGGCAACAATGGTATCTTCCATGTCATGTTAGTATGACCCTGTACTTGCATAATCATTGCTACACACTACACACATTTTCGTCACGAAGACTTTTAGAATACTTTGTACATACTTTTAGTACATACACTCCAAAGTCAAAGTAGATATAGTATACCTCACAAAGATAGAAATACAAATGTGTGTGTGTGTGTGTGTGTGTGTGTGTGTGAGAGAGAGAGGTGGAGAGGCTTTACCTGAAGTAGAGAAACATTAGCCAAACTCAGTCTGAACAGGTAGTTCCTACAGAGAGGAACAGAATATTAACAATGCGTGGCTGCTTTTTACAACTGATTGACGAGTGTTTGTGTGTGTACAGTATGTGTGTGTGTGTGTTACCTGGCTCCAACGATCAGCTGGTTCCTGCTGAGGTCTAAAGCGAGCTGAGAGTAATCACTCACACCAGGCATAGAGAAGGATGAGAGCCATACACTGAGAGCTGTGGAGAGAGAGAGAGAGAGAGAGAGAGAGAGAGAGAGAGAGATCAAGACACTTCCTGTGTCATTATTGTGGGACTATTGTACACAACTGAGAGAAAGAGAGAGAGAGAGGAGAGAGAGAGGGAATAATAGAGAAACAGAAAGACAAAATGGCTGACCTTCATAGGACGTAACAGGATGTAGTTTCATGCTGCACTGTTTAGCATGAGAAGTGGCGAGGTCAGGGTCAGAGGTCAGGGAATGCTGGGATGTAAGGAGTGGATAAAGGGAGAGGGAGAGAAGGACGATGAAAGGTCCGGGAGAATAAACAGACATCGCAGGCATGGTTACCATGACAACCACACCTTTAGCACAAAACTGGGAGTCAACTGGAGGAAGAAAAAAAAAAACAGATAATTAGGGTGTGATATATATATATATATACTCTATATCTGTATTTGTACTAATGAAGAAACGATGAAAGATGGGATGGAAGGAAGAACAAAAGAAAGAAAGAAAGAAAGAAGGAAGGAAAGAAAGAAAGAAAGAAAGAAAGAAAGAAATGTGAGAACAGCAAAGTAATAAAGGTGGGTAAAAGAGAGAGGGGCAGAGAAAGAAAGAGAGAGAGAGAGAGAGAGAGAGAGAGAGAGAGAGAGAAATCAATAACTATCTGTAGCAACAAACTGTACTCAGAGAAGTTAGCCCAAGGCTGTAACTGATATCCAATGGTGTTTATAAAAACATGACCACACACACACACACACACACACACACACACATAAGTACTATTACAGATTCAGAAGTCTGACTACCCTGCTGGAAAAAAAACAATAGAAACCCTCGTAGAATTTGTAATGGTTTTAATGGTTATAATGGGAATTGTATTGGTTTAATGAAAACTGTAATGGTCTCCACTGGTAATTTTTTTGCATTCTATTGGTGGCATGTTATGTCTAGTGGATACCATTAAGGACCAATAATGGTCATAGTTTTAATGGTTATCTGATGGTTTGTAATGGTATTTGTAGTGGAAACCATTCGAATTTCTGTGATGGTTTCTGTAGTTTTCAGCAGGGTACACCACTGATCAAACCCTTACACACTCAGATGAGCACATGATCAATCCATAAACTTAAACCATGTGCACAAACGTGGCT
Source organism: Ictalurus furcatus (assembly GCF_023375685.1). Classification (NCBI taxonomy): domain Eukaryota; kingdom Metazoa; phylum Chordata; class Actinopteri; order Siluriformes; family Ictaluridae; genus Ictalurus; species Ictalurus furcatus. Next base: position 4,004,425 of record NC_071265.1, on the reverse strand, counting down.
ACACACACACACACACACACACACACACACACACACACACAATATCTCTATTGCTCTTTTCTCTGCTCCACTCAGTCCTCCCCTGAGCATGTCTAATCCGACTCAAAAACCAAAGGACCCCTCTAACGCTGCTAACAGCCCACTAACACCCCCGCTAACATCCCCCTCAACACCCCGCTAACACTGCAGCGCTCACACACACCTCCATTCACACAGCGCCTTTCAGCCCGAGCCAGGCCAAAGGAGATGGAAGTGAGAAAAAGAAAAAGAAAGGCACAGACGGCGTTGATAGACGTCCAGGAAAAAGTCCCCACGTGAGACATTGAGGTTTTGTCTGCATCGATTCGATACGGGTGAACAGATAACCGCACGAGGGACAAAGAAGTGAATTAATGAGGCCACGGATGGACGGTTGACCGACAGACGGATAGACAGAAAGACAGACTGATAGATACATCAGTCAAACAGGCAGGCTTATAGATATTTAGACATACTGTATATAGACATATCCTACAACACAGCACAGTGTTTTATTCCACTTATACCATAGCGATTTACCAAAGCATGCTGGGAAACCTTCCATACAGTACATTCCATGACTATTACAAAAGGTGCAAACATTCACTGATGCTCAAGAAGGCAACACGATACTGTAAGAGCCGGGGAGTGTTGTTATTATCTTGTTTAAAGAGCTTTTCATTTTTTCATTTAGTACCGCCCTTCAGAAGCTACATAAGATATTTACATGTTTCCCAGAAGACAAAATAATAACAGTTAAAACCCATCATCCTGTTCAAAAGTTTACACCCCCCGGCTCTTAATCTATCGTGTTGCCTTCTTGAGCATCAGTGAACGTTCGCACCTTTTGAAATAGTCGTGTACGAGTCCCTCGGTCATCCTCAGTGTGAAAAGATGGATCTCGACATCATATAACCGCTTTTGGAAAGCGCTCAGATATGCAGAATATGCTGGAAAAGTAAAGAATGCGCAGGACCTGGAGGATTTTTTCTGAAGAACAGTGGGCAGTTTAACTGCTCAGGACAAACAAGGGACTCATGAACAACTCTCACAAAACATAAAAACATTATATCGTTGATCATCCAGGTAACGACACAGTATTAAGAATCAAGGGTGTGTATACTTTTGAACTGGTTGTGTAATTTCAGTTGTTATTGTGTCTGGTGCACTTTATGTAAACATCTGTTATGTGAAATAGCTTATTCAGGGCAGAACTAAATAATAATAATAAAAAAACAATTTAAAAATGCATTTTTTAAAATTAATATTTTGCAGATTCTGCCAGGCGTATGTAAACTTATGACCTCAACTGTATATATTGATCCCGAAGGAAACTTCGGACAAACTTGCTCAAGAGAAAACAAATACGAAATATATTTGCATAGAGTGTGTATATAAGTATAGATATACAGTAAATATATAATAGGTAGTAAAAAAAAAATGATTAAAAAATATATAAACATTCTTTAAAACGGAATGTGTGCTAGTGACTCAACATTAGGACGGTATTACAATTTTCAAAAACTGCTTTCTGTAGAAAGGGGCGGAGTTTTACAGCCTGATTGCCAAGTCAAGATCTCCTGTAGTGTTCGGTATTACGTGGTATTTTTTTGAGTCTCTTGCTCAAAGGCTAAGCCAGTCTCTTGCTGATTCTAACAATAACATTTTTTAAACATTTCTCCCAAGGATAATTGAAAGAAGGTTTATCATAATAATAATCCGAGTTCCTGACTTTTATTAAAAACTGAACACATGCAACTCCTCTCAACTTTCTCTGTCCTTCTAGCTAGATTTTTTTTTAATCACTTCGTATAAAATGCATTATTATTATATAATATGCGATGGCTCGTTATTCTTTTGTGGCGAAGAGGCCCTGAAAGCAAAATAACGACCGTTCCATTGGTCTGCATTTTTTTTTTGTGTGTACTATTAAAAAAGAGACAGATAGAGAGCTGAAAAATTGAAAAATACGTCACGTTAAACAAACTGCTCCGTCTCTCCTGGGGTACACTCGTGTAGAAGAGGAGTTTGCGTGTCTAATAATGATTGATACGCCATTATGGTGGGGGTCTGAGGTGGCCTGTACTCTGTCTCTGTCTCTGTCTCAGGCAGCTACGGTACAGTGGACACGTCAACATATTTAAATATATTTCCAATGAGGTTATTCACATGAAATTTTCACCAGACGTCGGTATTAACTCAAGAAATCCGCAAATATAAAGAATTCACAACAGTAGAGTCCATAAATGAAGTTATTTGTAATAATGAGTAAAGACACGGGAAAAAAGTATTGAACACACTAACTGAACTTTATTTAATACTTAGTGGAGAAGCCTTTGCTTGTAACGACAGCTTCGAGACACTTCCTGTATGAAGCAACGAATCGGCCGCAGTATTCAGACCTTCAATACTTATTTCCCCCACTGTATGTGAATGTGTTCAACAGCAGTGATGTAAGTACATGGGGCGGAGTGTATTTCCCATTTCTCATGTCTTATTATGTAATCTTGTTGGAACAAACCCAAACATTTAATCAGCGCAAGGAATGAGGAAAAAGGAGTGTACAAGAAATACAAGCTTTCAAGGAATGAATGCACTAACATACTCGGTTGTTGGGGGAACGATAATGTAGATAGGTCGTCTGTGTGCTCCTAGGGAGTTGTAAAGATAAATACATCACTGCTTATTGTTAAAAACACTATACAAATAAAACCGAATTGATCTGCGTTAAATGGGGAAATGGCCACCTTGGTATAGGTTTAGCGAGCTGTGTGTTATAGTTAAATAAATATTGTATAAAAACCTTTCAGATTGTGGATCAGTGGGAGGAATTGCCGGAAAAGCTCTTTACAATATTCCCTCTACGGAAATGCAAACTAATCAGAGAAAGCCAAGGGATCACATCGCAGTTTGTGCTCCAAGATCCACAAAAATCTGTTTACAGTCTGTGATCCTAAAGTAACCTGCCCTGGGGCATGTTAGATACACAACATAAGTTACGATGGTGATGTATCAGGCTAAGTGGCCCGCTTTCACGAGACAGGATGAGATCAAACTAAGCATGCAGATAGCAAGCTAACTAATAAATCCTGCTTCGTTCTAAAAAAAAACATCACTTAATCACTATTATATCACAGATAGATAGATAGATAGATAGATAGATACTTTATTGATCCCCAAGGGGAAATTCAAGTGACAGGAGCACTTTATTCAATTTAATTAAGCAGTGTGCTTAAATGCTCGAATCTGATTGGTCAGAAGGTGTGCATTAATTTCGTATAACAGCACAGATAGTTCCAGCTGTAACGTGAAGGAAAGGTTCATATTAATGCGCTCATTGTAATACGTTATTGTTTTGGAACATCAGGTCAACTCCCGCATCCACCGTGAACCACGTTTCCCAGAACACACCACGGCCTACAAACATGGCCACCCAGAACTACATTAGTACTAGTGTAGTACTGATTACTAATCTCACACAGCTGAAGACAATCACCACCGCACACTATATAAAGAACTCAAACATTCACTCACTGCGAAGTAATGCTCAGTGTGTCTCTACCCCAACTCACCAAGCCCTTTTCTTCTGTTTAGTCGCGCTGGTTTTTGTGCTCTACCTGCTTTTTGGATTTGGGGATTTTCCCTTTCACTGTGGTTTGTACATCGCCCGGCCTTGCTTGCTTTGTGATTGCGTTTTTGCCCAACGTTTTGTGTTTGTCAGCCTGTTTCTTCTAAAAATAATCTATCTCTGCAATTGCACAATAATAAACGTATTTAAAAACGTGTTGTTGTTGGGGGGTTTTTTTATTAGGATGCATTTATGAACATTTATGAAAGGAGTCTGAGTTGTAAGCACTTTGTAACAATAGAAGTTTATCAGCACAGAAACGTCTTCGGGACAGACAAGCTTACGTTTTCCGTGTTCTCTGTAAAATGAAAAGCTGTGGTTTTTGAGAGAGAACGCCAATGAGCGAGCGAGAAAGAGAAAGAGAGAGACAGAGACAGAGAGAGAGAGAGAGAAAGAGAGACAGAGAATGATAGAGAGAAAGAGAGACAGAGAGAGGGGCAGAGAAAGAGAGACAGAGAGAGGGGCAGAGAAAGAGAGACAGAAAGAGGGACAGTGAGACAGAGATAAAGAGAGAGACAGCGATAGAGACAGAGAGAGGGGCAGAGAGAGAGAAAGAGAGAGATAAAGAGAGATAGATAGAGAGAGAGAGAAAGAAAGACAGAGAGAACGATAGAGAGAGAGAGAGAGAGAGAGAGAGAGAGGCAGAGAAAGAGAGGGAGGGACAGAGAGAGAAAAAAGAGACAGAAATAGGGACAGAGAGACAGAGAGAGAGATAAAGAGAGAGATAGAGAAAGTCAGAGACAGAGAGGGGGCAGAGAGAAAGAGAGACAGCGAGAGAGACAGAGAGAGAGAAAGAGAGACAGAGAGAACGAGAGAGAGAGAGACAGAGAGAGGGGCAGAGAAAGAGAGAGAGGGACAGGGAGAGAAAAAAAGAGACAGAAATAGGGATAGAGAGACAGAGAGAGATAAAGAGAGCGATAGAGAGAGTGAGAGACAGAGAGAGAGAGAGAAAGAGAGACAGTGAGAGAGACAGAGAGAGGGAGAGAGAGAGAGAGAGACAGAGAGAGGGACAGAGAGAGAGATAGAGAGAAAGAGAGGGACAGAGAGAAAGAAAGAGAGACAAGGGAGAGGGACAGAGAGAGAGAAAGAGAGACAGAGAGAGGGAGAGAGAGAGATAGAGAGAAAGAGAGACACAGAGAGAGAAAGAGAGACCAAGAGAGGGACAGAGAGAGGGAAAGAGAAAAAAACATGAAGCTAGTGAGCAAAGGACTGGTAGTGGTACTCCGTCAGCGCGTTGTGATGCATCACGCTTCCCCAGCATGCATTATTTTCACATAACAGCACGTTCTGTCGAATTGTTCCTTACTTAACTATTTTCATTTCTCAGGGTGGTGTCTGTAACACAACGTCTCCGCTGATAGTTTCAAGCAAGACTCTTCTCCTGAACATCCAGATGTCTAGTTCAGACACAGAGACATGACCACATTATTGTATCATGAATTTATTTGATCAGTTTACTGCTGCATTAGTAAGGAATAAAACACATGGAAGGAGGGGTGCTGTGATAGGAAAATAATCAGCGGCGGGTGATGTGATGCGGCCCGATGACTGACTTATCGTTACCGACCTGAAGTTGATTATTTTCCTGTAACGCCGTGTCCTGGAAGGCTTTATTCTTCTTATATCACAGCAATTAGTGAACAATTCTTTTTTCCTTTATTAAAGAACGACACGTACTTCTTATCCATTTATAGTTACGTTAAACACTGTGGTCCACAATATCCGCAAAACATTTTCCTGTTCTTTCTTACAGTATAGTAGCTCACAGATACAGACACTCATTTTTCTAATAAAAGAAAAATATTCTGTACACCTTGTCGTGTTACCAAGAAACTGTACACTCCTGTCCTGAAACTGTTACACAGTGAAGCACTAACACTGGAGACTCCTTCCATCCATGCTTACTGAATAGAGAAAACATCACCAAATGAATTATTATGTGCATTACTTTGTTAAATCTTATTTTTTTTCGTTTATTATTAGTCTTAGATAAAATAAGATATATAGATAAAGTCCCTGTGTATGAGCTGTTACTATAGAAACGAACGCACGATAACAAGCTGCACTACTGTCAGAGCTTGTAAAACATTAATCGGCAACTTACGACCAATCAGATCGGAGAATTCAACAGCGCTGAGGTAAAAGTGAATATAAAGTGAAGTTTTATTCCAGCCGTTGCTGTCATTACTCTATAATGGCATATTTTTTAATCAGCCTGTGGGACTGCGGGTTTTTTTTTTTTTTCTTTTTTTGGTTCTCTTACTTTTTGTGTTCTAATGGGCTCTCAGTGTAGGTGATGGAAAGCACAGCAACTACATTTTAAAAAGACTTCTAAAGCATCTATCTCTCTGTGATTCTGTGCCTTAGGGGGGCGTTTTTTTTTTGTGTGTGTAAAAGCTGAATTTAAATGCTGTTTAAAATGAAGCGTGTCTTTCCGGTGACTACTGAAATCACTTCAGAAATGCTTTCAGTGCAAATTTGCCTGGTGTCTCATTGATCACACAACTTTTTTTTTTTATCCCATTATCATTCCTGTCCTCAGTGCAGACACATGGACACACTCACTGTCCAGATGAAGAGTGTGTGTCTGTGTGTGTGTGCGTGTGTGCAGTAGTTACAGCTGCTCCAGCCAAAAGAAATGCTCATTTATTGGAAACATTTTGTTCGGTGCTCTGTGTCCAGAAAGCGTTCGCTGGCTGTGTAAACAGAAACACACACACACACACACACACACACACACACATGGCACGGATGATGTAATCTCCCCCAACAATAAGTCAAAGTAAACTGTGCTCAGCAATGCGCATTAAAAATCCACCACAAATGTTCAGCGTTTTCACAGGAATGTGTGAAAACATGTCTGTCAAACAACACGATCTACACTGCACTTTCACAATCCACACACACACACACACTAAGGATGTCACGAGAACCGATACTTCGGTACCAAGTCGGTGCCAACATTCTTAAAACATGACGGTACTTGTTTTTCTGCAGTAGTGTAGGTACCGTTGGTAATGAAGTACCCTGGTTGCAATTCTTCTGGAACTGAAGGGGGCAGCAAATACGCGTAAGTGTTTTAGTCGGTCCACAAGTGGTGAAGAGGAAGAATAACGCCTACAAGCACGTGGGAAAAACTACAGAAGTTTAGCTCCGCCCTGACTCGTTGAGAGGAAAGGTGGTACACAGTGTACACTGTAGTCACACTGTACACACTGTACACTGTACTCACACTGTACACTGTACACACACTGTACACACTCTACTCACACTGTCACCACTGTACACTGTACTCACACTGTACACTGTACACACACTGTACACACTCTACTCACACTGTCACCACTGTACACTGTACTCACACTGTACTCACTGTACTCACACTGTAACCACTGTACACTGTACTCACACTGTACTCAGACTGCAGTCACACTGTACACACTGTACACTCTGTACACTCTTCACACTGTACTCACACTGTATACACACTGTACACACTGTACTCACACTGTAAACACTGTACACTGTCCTCACACTGTAAACAATATATACTGTACTCACACTGTACACACTGTACTCACACTGTCACCACTGTACACTGTACTCACACTGTACACTATACTCACACTGTAACCACTGTACACTGTACTCACACTGTACTCAGACTGCACACACTGTACACTCTTCACACTGTACTCACACTGTACACACTGTACTCCCACTGTACTCACACTGTTCATACTGGAACACACTGCACTTACACTGTACTCACACTGTAAACACTGTACACTGTCCTCACACTGTAAACAATGTATACTGTACTCACACTGTACACACTGTACTCACACTGTACACAATGTACTCAAACTGTACACATTGGAACACACTGTAATCACACTGTACACACTGTACACTGTACTCAATGAACACTGTATTCACACTGTACACACTGCACACTGTACTCACACTGTACACTGTACTTACACTGAACACAATGTACTCACACTGTACACACTGGAACACACTGTACACACACTGTACATATTGGAACCCACTAGAACCCACTGCACTCACACTGTACTCACACTGTACTCACATTGTACACGCTGGAACACACTGTACACACTGTAATCACACTGTACACACTGTACTCACACTGTACACACTGTACACACACTGTACACATTGGAACTCACTGAAACACACTGTATTCACACTGTATACACTGGAGCACAGTGTACTCACACTGTACACACTGTACTCACACTGTACACACTAGAACACACTGTACACACTGGAACATGCTGTACTCACACTGTACACAGTGGAACACACTTTTCACACACTAAACAATGTACACAAACATTGAAAACAATGTACACACTGTACTCACACTGTACACAAAGTGGAACACAGTTGAACACACATTATGCACACTGTAGTCACAATACACTATGTACTCACACTGTACACATTGGAACACACTGTACTCACACTGTACACTGTACTCACAGTACACTGCACTCACACTGTACACATTTTACATTGTACTCACACTGTACAATGTACTTACACTGTACACACTGGAACACACTGTACTCACACTGTAAACACTGTACACTGTACTCACACTGCACTCACACTGTACACACTGGAATACATTGTACTCACACTGTAAAGACTACTCACACTGTACACACTGGAACACACTGTACACACACTGAACACACTGTACACACTGGAACACACTGTACACACACTGTACTCACACTGTACACACTGGAACACGCTTCACTCACACTGTACACACTGTACGAACACTGTACACACTGTACTCACACTGTACACACTGGAATATGCTGTACTCACACTGTAAAGACTGTACTCACACTGTACACACTGGAACACACTGTACTCACACTGTAAAGACTGTACTCACACTGTACACACTGGAATACACTGTACTCACACTGAACACACTGTACACACTGGAATACACTGTACTCACATGGTACTCATACTGTACACACTGGAAAACACTGTACTCACACTATATACACTTTACAAACACCGAAACACACACTAAAACAATGTACACAAACATTGGAAACAATGTACACACTGTACTCACACTGTACACAAAGTGGAACACAGTTGAACACACATTATGCACACTGTATGCACACTATATACACACTATATACACACTGTACACACAGGGATACATGAACAAGGCAACATGAAGGTGTTAAAAATGATTATTTATACAGACAATGGGATGTGCAGACAGAGAGTATACTGTATAAACATATACAAAGAGATATACAAACACATAGATAGATAGATAGACAGACAGAGAGACAGATAGATAGATAGATATATAGATAGATCTCAACTTAATGTCTGTAATCATAAATAAATGGTTTTAAATGCATCAGTGAGGTAAGAAATGTCAGTCTGAGATCATCAGATGTCTTAGTGAAATTTTTCTCCACTAGAAAGACATAACATCTAAACAAACAGTTTGACATAGACATAGTTCATACACACACGCATGCATACACACACACACACACACACACACACACCATTCAATTGAATGTTTTGTTTTTTTTCTAACAGCTGAAAGTGTTTCATTTCTTGTCTGTCACTTTTTTCCATTTGGAACTTTCTGGACTTTTTTTCTGTTCAGTTTGCTCCGCCTCTCCTTCTCTCAGTCTGTGCTTCAGCTTCTTTCCTTCTTTTATTATCTCGCTGTGCATTTAAATCATTTTGCCTTTTGTTGCATCTTTCTCTTAATTTACTTTCAGTGTGCCTCGATACCACGACAAACCCTGGCACATTTGTATAGAAAGTTGGGGTTACATAATAAAAATGAGAAGAACAAGAGCAAGAAGAAGTGTGATCAAGAAGAATTGAGCATTGTTATGATTGTAAAGATAGAAAAGGCAAAAGAACAAAAAAAATTAATGCTCAATGTCTCTCTCCCTTTATCATGTCTCTCTCTCTCTCTCTCTCTCTCTCTGGATGTGTGTGTGTGTGTGTGTGTGTGTGTGTGTGTGTGTGAATGCCTGTTCTGTATTAGCTGTCCTGATCTCGTTAGCGTGTGAATGAAGCTGTTGATTTGACCGCGTGATTGTCTGCCAAAGTTAAACACCGTGGCTCGAGTCAGAATGTTAAACAGCGGCGCTAAACAGCGCTTCTTCATTTCTCACTGCTCTCCTCCCTCTGTCTCCACTCCGTCCTCTCTGTCCTCTTCTCCTCCTGTATTCCACACACATCTGTTCTTCAACCTCACACACTCTGTAGATTACAGTCCTGTCTATACTCAAACCTCCACTCCACAGCCGCACTCTATGGGAGTATGTTTTCTGTCTTAAAGCAAAGTGCAGGGGTTGTTTTCCTACAAAAAAAACCCACTGAAATAAAAAATAAAAATAAAAAAGTTTCTTCACCACTTCCTTAATATCTGATTGTCTTTTTTTTATTCATTACGACTGACGTGCTTAACTAAACATTGCTACTGAAATAACTAAATCTGCAAAGCATACACAGCTAGCTAATTAGCTAACTAGCAGCTAATGAAGCTAATGAATTTCTGTGTAATGCTAAACAAAACATTTTACTGATCATCGCTGAAACTGTGAAAGAATGAAGTAAATGTCTGATGGATGTCTTTAGGCAATATTAAAATTAGATTCTGGAAAACAAGGCAGGAAACGAGTAACAAATATATATTTTTGCTCAGGTTAGTTAGCTAAGACAACTAGCTAGCAATGTGGTAACTTCATTTAATTACTAGTGTATGGCCTGTGTGTGTGTGTGTGTGTGTGTGTGTGTGTGTGAGTGTGTGTCTAACTAATTAAATTACCACAGAAACAGGTGGATTTTTGACATTATGGCTAGAGTAGAAACTGCTAGTAATACAGTATGTTATACAAACACAATACAGTGTTCTCATCCTGTACATTCTAGGTGTTGAGGTAGGAGATTTTGGTGAAAGTTAGCTAAAGAAAGTCTTTATACAAATACAGCTACCCTTCAATATGACTGATGTAGTTACACCTGAGTAGATACATCTCCTTGCTTCTGATTGGTTGGATTTTATTTATTGATTTATTTTTACATTTTCCCTCACATTTATGATTTATGAATCCTGTGAGCAGATATTTGATCTGTGAGCAGATATTTTATTAAAGCTGTCTGATTTTAATCCAACCATTAACCATGAATGATTAGTCTTGTCAAAATCAGATCCTATAAATGCTAAAAAAAAAAAAAAAAAAAAATAATAATAATAATAATAATAATCTTTTAAAAATTAAATATAGAATTTGAGCAGTTTTAAATGATTTTAAACCCATGGGAAGGAACCACATTAACTCTTGTGTCAACAAACAGTAATATACAGTCCCCTCTGAAACTATTGGAACGGCAAGGCCAATTCATTTTCGTTTCTGAAGCCATTTGGGTTTGAGATCAAAAGATGAATATGAGAAGAGAGTTTAGAATGTCAGACGTGTTAAACGACGTAGAACATTTTGTATCAGACCACCAAATTTGTAAGCAAGCAAAAATACTGGAACATGTGACTGACAGGAGTTTCTTGTTACCCAGGTGTGTCCTGCCTGTTAGATTGACTGTTTAAACAATAAATAGTTCTGAACATCTACTCTTGGTTTTAGCCTTCAGTTTCACCTGTGAAAACTGCATTTGTTGTTAAAAAGGATAAACCAACAGGAAGTTCAGAGAGCTGTCTATGGAAGAAAAGCAAGCCATTTTGAAGCTGAGAAGAGAGGGAAAATCTATCAGAGGCATTGCACAAACATTGGGCATAGCCAATATAACAATTTGCAGTGTCCTGAAAAAAGAGAGAAACCACCTGCGTACTGAGCAACAGAGCAAATGAGTCGGCGAAGGAAAACAACAGCAGTTGATGACAGAAACATTTTGAGACCTGTGAAGAAAAACCCCAAATCAACAGTCAGTAACATCACCAACAACGTCTACAGGGCAGGGGTGAAGGTATCACAATCCACCATTCGAAGAAGACTTTGAGAGCAGAAATATAGAGGCCATACCACAAGATACAAACCACTCATGAGCAGTAAGAATCGGAAAGCCAGATTGGAATTTGCAAAGAAAAACAGAGCTGAGCCACAAAAGTTCTGGAACCAAGATTAACCTCTACCAAAGTGATGGAAAGGCCAAAGGATCTGCTCATGATCCAAAACATACAAGCTCATCTGTGAAACATGGTGGAGGTAGTGTCATGGCTTGGGCTTGGATGGCTGTTTCTGGAACAGGCTCGCTAATCCTCATTGAGGATGGAACTCATGATAGTAGCAGCAGAATGAATTCAGAAGTTTACAGGAACATTTTGTCTGCCAATTTACAGAGAAATGCATCCAAATTAATCAGGAGGAACTTTATAATGCAGCAAGACAATCAACCAAAACACACTCCCAACTCAACAGAGCACTTTATCAGGTGGGAAAAGTGGAAGGTTTTAGACTGGACAAGTCAATCACCAGATCTTAACCCAACTGAGCAGCATTTCACCTCCTGAAGAAGAGACTGAAGGGAGAAACCCCCGGAAACAAACAACAACCGAAAGAGCCTGCGGTAAAAGCCTGGAGAAGCATCATGAAAAGAAGAAACCAACAGTTTGGTGATGTCAGTGAGTCTCAGGATTGATGCAGTTATTGCAAGAAAGGGATATGCAACCAAATATTAAGTGTTATTTGCTTGAATTTACTTCAAGACTTTTCTGTTCCTATACTTTTGCTCGCCTAAAAATTGGGTGGTCTGATACAAAAGGTTGTATGTTTTATGTTGTTCAACACATCTAGATGTAAATACCAGGAAATAAAAGCTGAAATCCTAAACTCTCATCTCATCCCTGTCTTTTGATCTCCAAACCCAAATGTCTTTGGTGTACAGCACAAACAAATGAACTGGCCTTGCTGTTCCAATAGTTTTGAAGGGGACTGTAGTATTGTGGTTCTGCTGAGAAAGGTCTTATTGGAGTGAAGGATTAACAGCTTTGTACCTATTTTGGCAATTCTGTATTACATATAAGTGGTAAGGACTAATCAAAATGCACGAAACATGATAGCTAGGATTCCAAGAGGATAACAAGCAAAAGCTTTTTGACAAAAAGCTGAAAATTGCTTTTCCCAGAGTGTGGTTGTGTTTACATGCAAAGACTTTCATCAGTCCAATTCTCATTCATTCTTCATCCTAAATGCAGCAATGGAATAATAAACATCTGTTTATTTATGATAATGATAATGATAATGAGCCTTTATTAATCACATATACATTACAGCACAGTGAAGCAGAGAGGGTTAAGGGCCTTGCTCCATGGCCCATCAGTGGCAGCTTGGCAGTGCTGGGGCTTGAAACCCCTACCTTAAGTAACCCAGAGCCTTAACCGCCAAGCCCCCACCACATGATATTTGCATGTTAGATCTAATCCGATCTGAATGCAGGTACATATGAAGAGCGGTGTTTAGCATGGTTACCATAACAACAAGAACTTTAAGTAGCTAACATTAGCTTGGTGTGTTAGTCACGCTTTTATTCACCTTGCTTTAGTCCTTTAATGATCTCTGTCTCATGAAAATGTCCTCACATGTCCCAAAATAAAAGTTTGTATCATTATGATTGGGAATATTAATCAGACGCTCCACAAATTCCAACATCCTAACATTTTTTTAATTTGAGATATTTTAAAATATGTCAATAATATGCATAGTTAACATATACTTGGAACAAGTAACTAACATAATTGGGTTCAAAGTTTTACATGTCAATTATTATATTTTGTTTTACTATTATTATTATTATTATTATTTTTATTCGATTCAGTCGATTACAATTCAGATTATCCACCGTGACTAACACTGATAAGATAGAAATGTCATTCACGTTGGCCGGAGTAAGTTTGTACTATTTAGGGGTTGGTTTTTTTTAACTCAGTTGAGTTATCATAGGGATTATTAATGCGTTATTAGACCACATTAATACACATTTAGTGTGAGTATCAGTCTGTGTTTCAAATTTGCACTAATGTGAAACTCTTTGTTAGTTCTGATGAGTGAGCACGAGCAGAGAACCGTGAGATTAAAAGCAAGTTATTTAACGGCCCTGAGAACTATGTACCACTTCACCACCGAGACAGAGACAGAGAGAGAGAGAGAGAGAGAGAGCGAGAGAGAGATTTGTAATCTATTAACAGGAAGTTGAAAGTAAAGTGTTAGCTATTTACCAACAGAACATCATCAGTGAAAGAGTAAATGTGTTTACATGTACATGACAATCTGAAAATAAATAGACAGAGACAGTGCTTACAGACTGTTTAGATGTTTAGAAGAGTCAGTAAATCTTTCGATCATGGCTGAGAGTCGCTCCTCTCATATTCAATGAATCAGTCGAGTCAGTGAATCTTTCGGTCATGGCTGAGAGTCGCTCCTCTCATATTCAATGAATCAGTCGAGTCAGTGAATCTTTCGGTCATGGCTGAGAGTCGCTCCTCTCACATTCAATGAATCAGTCGAGTCAGTGAATCTTTCGGTCATGGCTGAGAGTCGCTCCTCTCATATTCAATGAATCAGTCGAGTCAGTGAATCTTTCGGTCATGGCTGAGAGTCGCTCCTCTCACATTCAATGAATCAGTCGAGTCAGTGAATCTTTCGGTCATGGCTGAGAGTCACTTCTCTCACATTCAATGAATCAGTCGAGTCAGTGAATCTTTCGGTCATAGCTGAGAGTCGCTCCTCTCACATTCAATGAATCAGTCGAGTCAGTGAATCTTTCCGTCATAGCTGAGAGTCGCTCCTCTCACATTCAATGAATCAGTCGAGTCAGTGAATCTTTCAGTCATGATTCAGTATTTCAGTCATGATACAGTATCCATTCAGCGAATCAGTTGAGTCAGTGAGTTCAGTTCATTCAATCAGAGCTGGAGATTCTTTTATCATTTTAATACATGAGATAATAATAATCTGTGTTTGGCTGGACGTGAAAATAATTCTTCAAAATATGAACAAAATAAAACAAACTATTATTAGATATTTCACGCAAACTCTACTCAAACTTTAGACAGCAGCGTGAGCAGGGTGCACATCATACAACTGAATAAATCAGCGAACAAATCCGAATGAACTCGAATGAATACTGAGTCACTGAAAAGGCTCAAATATATCATCTCTAATGTGGCTTTCTGGGTCTATGTGTATTAGTCAATAATCACATTCCTGTATCACTTGTTTTTAAAACATTTCACCTATAAGCAGACACGTAGTGGTGTAGTGCTGGTATATATTACTTTTTTTTATATATATATATATAAATTTTACATCCATTATGTTATGTATTTCTTTTTTCTTGATGGATAGAGCTATTGTAAGTGGCATACCGAGTCGCATTACTATAGTAGTAATTTGTTTATTTGGGAGTTTTTGATTGCATACTAAACAACAACAGAGTGGACTCTATATTGATCCCAAGATAGAAACAAGCTTTTATTTTTTCTTACTTTCTCCATTGTTTTCTGCGCACATGTACAGAGTTAGAAAAAATTCACATGCATGAATAACTCAGGTATCAGGTAAAAGTTTAGGCATCTTTAATACAACATTACTACTGTAGTATACACTGTAGTGTGCTTTTTGCTGGAGTACTGTGCGCAATGTAAGAGCTGATCAAATCAAGTAATGATCAGATTTATAGTTTACAGTGAGAGAGAGAGAGAGAGAGAGAGACAGACAGACAGACAGACAGACGGAACGCTGTGAGACCACATGGACAATTCTTAAACAGTATTTCTGTCTGTTCAAACACACTCACACCATCCAAATGGACACACACACACACACACACACACACACACACATACAGAGGAGAGAACAAAGAAAACCAGACACAATGGGGATGAGCCGGAGACCAATCTACATAAACACAGAAGAGACACAAAGAGAAAAAAAAGCAAGAGAGAGAGAGAGAGAAAGAGAGAAAGAGAGAGAGAGAAAGAGAGAGAGAGAGAGAGAGAGAGAGAGAGCGAGAGAGTGGCATATAACTGAGGAAGAAAGCAAGGCATCTAAAGAAGCTTCTGAAAGATACAAAGAGGTAAAAAAAAAAGCGGGAGAGAATCTGAAAGCAGAAGAAACAGACGAGAGAAGGAAAGGAGGGAAAAACTGGACAGATGAGTGAGGAAAAACAAAACAGTGGACTCACCAGCCGAGCGTCAGCATGGACTCGTTCCAGTGGACAGCGTCCAGCACACATCAACACCTCTGTGGGGGAGAGGGAGAGAGAGAAAGAGAGAGAGAGATGGTGATATTTCACTCTGCCTGTTGTTTGTGTGTGTGTATGTGTGTGTGTGTGTGTGTGTGTGCACTGAAGCAGTAAGTCTCATAAAAGCCAAAATGTTAACTTTTTTAGTGTGTAGAGGGGTGAAGGGACCAGAGGGATTTGTTAATAATCACACGTTTTGGTAAAACACACATGGTCAGTGTGTGTGTGTGTGTGTGTGTGTGTGTGTGTGTGTATGTGTGTGTGTTTAATGTGCAAAAAAAATTTATGCTCTTTTTGAGATTATATGATATGTATAAATGGAGCAATTTAAAGCAGCAAAGAGGCCACACCTCATTCTATTAAACTGACATGACATGCACAGAGGCCACACCTCCTTTTCTTAAACTGACATGACATGCATAGAGGCCACACTTCCTTCTCTAAAACTGACATGACATGCACAGAGGCCACACCTCCTTCTCTTAAACTGACATGACATGCATAGAGGCCACACCTCCTTCTCTAAAACTGACATGACATGCACAGAGCCCACGCCTCCTTCTATTAAACTGACATGACATGCACAGAGGTCACGCCTCCTTCTCTTAAACTGACATGACATGCACAGAGGTCACGCCTCCTTCTCTAAAACTGACATGACATGCATAGAGGCCACACCTCCTTCTCTTAAACTGACATGACATGCATAGAGGCCACACCTCCTTCTCTAAAACTGACATGACATGCATAGAGGCCACACCTCCTTCTCTAAAACTGACATGACATGCCCAGAGGCCACACCTCCTTCTCTAAAACTGACATGACATGCATAGAGGCCACACCTCCTTCTCTAAAACTGACATGACATGCACAGAGGCCACACCTCCTTCTCTTAAACTGACATGACATGCATAGAGGCCACACCTCCTTCTCTAAAACTGACATGACATGCACAGAGCCCACGCCTCCTTCTATTAAACTGACATGACATGCACAGAGGTCATGATTCCTTCTCTTAAACTGACATGACATGCACAGAGGTCACGCCTCCTTCTCTTAAACTGACATGACATGCACATAATCCACGCCTTCTTCTCTTAAACTGACATGACATGCACAGAGGCCACGCCTCCTTCTCTAAAACTGACATGACATGCACAGAGGCCACGCCTCCTTCTATTAAACTGACATGACATGCATAGAGCCCACACCTCCTTCTCTTAAACTGACATGACATGCACAGAGGCCACACCTCCTTCTATTAAACTGACATGACATGCACAGAGGCCACGCCTCCTTCTATTAAACTGACATGATCTGCATAGAGGCCACACCTCCTTCTCTTAAACTGACATGACATGCATAGAGGCCACACCTCCTTCTCTAAAACTGACATGACATGCATAGAGGCCATACCTCCTTCTTTAAAACTGACATGACATGCACAGAGGCCACACCTCCTTCTCTTAAACTGACATGACATGCATAGAGGCCACACCTCCTTCTCTAAAACTGACATGACATGCACAGAGGCCACACCTCCTTCTCTTAAACTGACATGACATGCACAGAGGCCACACCTCCTTCTCTAAAACTGACAAGACATGCACAGAGCCCACGCCTCCTTCTATTAAACTGACATGACATGCACAGAGGTCACGCCTCCTTCTCTTAAACTGACATGACATGCACAGAGGTCACGCCTCCTTCTCTTAAACTGACATGACATGCACAAAATCCATGCCTTCTTCTCTTAAACTGACATGACATGCACAAAGGCCACGCCTCCTTCTCTAAAACTGACATGACATGCACAGAGGCCACGCCTCCTTCTATTAAACTGACATGACATGCATAGAGCCCACACCTCCTTCTCTTAAACTGACATGACATGCACAGAGGCCACACCTCCTTCTATTAAACTGACATAATATGCATAGAGGTCACACCTCCTTCTCTAAAACTGACATGACATGCACAGAGGCCAGTTCTCCTTCTCTTAAACTGACATGATATGCACAGAGGCCACACCTCCTTCTCTTAAACTGACATGACATGCACAGAGGCCACGTCTCCTTCTCTTAAACTGACATGACATGCACAGAGGCCACACCTCCTTCTCTTAAACTGAAATGACATGCACAGAGGCCACACCTCCTTCTCTTAAACTGACATGACATGCACAGAGGCCACGCCTATTTCACCATTGAACTAAAACACTGACACTTTTGGCATCAAATGGGTTAAAATTCCTTTGATTGTTCAGGGTACTGCTAACAGCCACAATAAGAGTGTGTGTGTGTGTGTGTGTGTGTGTGTACGTGCGCTCTCAGTGAGTGAGACCTTTGCTTGCTCATTAGTTAGAAGTACAACTGAAATCCTTGGCTGACCTTGTTTCTCTCTCTCTCTCTCTCTCTCTCACACACACACACACACACACACACACATACACACAAGCCTGTCATTCATTCATTTATAAATTCTTTCTTGAGGTACTTTCAAATGCTAATACAAATTCAATTATAATGCAAGAAAATAATGTGTTAATAAACACACACACACACACACACACACACACACACACACTGGGTTCTCCGCTTTCCTCCCACCTTCCAGAATCATGCCAGGAGGTGACTTGGCTAGACTAAATTGCCTGTCTGAAGTGAATGTGTGTGTATGGTGACAGGACAATCCCTCAGTCTGCACCTAGCATCTCATGTAAAACAAAAAAAAGTTGTATTTTATATGTAATTCAGTATAAAATGAATTTGTTCACACAGTCACCCTTTTCAAAATAAAATTAGTGTTGATATAAATATACACACAAAGCAAAGATAACATCAAAGCATAAAATAATAGGATTTGCACATAAAACACACAATATAAACACTAATTAATTGTCAAAGCTTGCATCGAATGCACTGTCTATTCATGAGAGAACTATTTTTTATGTTCAATTTAACTGCATTTATTATGACATGATTATTATGACTGACATATTTTTAATTAGTTTTACCTATTAACTTTTTCAAAATCAAAAAATAAAATGTATCTTAAAGTCCCCGTGAAGTGCCTTGAAATGCGCAGCGTTATTCGCAGCACTGACGTAATTTCCACTGAAACGGGACATCAGGGCGGGGCATATTGAGTGGCTCCTCCCCTTCATAATAACCAAAAGCATTTCGATTACCTCACAGAACAGGCTAAGCCGTACTTAACAGTAAGTACCATCGATTTTTATAACGTTGTGGGAGGGACACGTCAGAGTCTAGAGAGCGTTTGATTGGACAGAAGATCTGATGAGAAGCCGAAGTGCAGAATGATGTCATCAAAAGCATTGATGCGTATCGGTGGTAGAGAGACTGTACATTTTGAACGCGTATATCTTCTAAATGTGAATTTTGTCATTGTTTTGCAGCACACTAGCTTATAGAGGCGAAGATATTCATACTAAAAGCCACAAAACTTCCATTTTGATTTCATGGGGACTTTCACGTATGAAAAAGAGTGTGTAGAAATAAAATAAAGATATGAATAGATACCATAAATAAAATGAAATGAACGAAATTAAATCAATAAAATCAATAACTTAAATACCTTTCATGTTACCTCTGGCTAAATTTAAGGGAACAGGTCACAGTTTTGACTGTGTGTGTGTGTGTGCATGTGCGTGTGTGTGCGTGTGTGTGTGCATGTGCATGTGCTGTGAGAGTGAGACATACAGAAATATTTGTGCAGTTATTCTCGGTGAACAGAACTGCTAGCTGTCAATCAGAGAGCCTCGAAGGAACACAGGCCTCATTGGGTAAGAGTCACACGGCAGCTCTGACACGTCTCCACGAGCGCAATTTAATCGCACTGAAACGTGGAAAGAAACATATTTGGCAGAGCAAACAGGTTTGTTTTAAGAACTGCGAAAAACACCGGTGAGCATGTAGAACATTCACACAGAGGTGAGCTTCACTCAGCACAGCTCACTCAGTGTCTCAATAGCACGCCCGTGTCTCGCATCACACATCACACCTCCCCAGATTTATGAGATGTACAGAGATGGGGAAATACATCAGTAGCTATAAAAATGTTAATATATATATATATATATATATATATATATATATATATATATATATATATATATGTATACTCAGACCACATAATCCAGATTGCACGTAGTCCGTGTAGCTACCTGACACTGAGCGTCATAGCAAATCTTTATAACAAACATTAAAACTATTCCAGATTTTCCTCATACCATCATACTTTATATTACCCGGCAACCAAAAAAGCCCCGAGGCAAAGGAAGGAAAAAAAGAAAGGAGGAAGTCTTTCCCCTTCAGACAAAGCTGAGAGGGAATGAAAGAAGCATTGGTCTGGTCTCAAGCTGGAAATGAGCTAAGGATGAGAGAAGTGGAGGTTGTATCACAGAGCAGAGACAAGGGACGATCATCCTACAAACTCCCGTGTTCATGTTTCATCATCTACTTTTTCTCCAGGCTTTTGAAAACAGTGTTAGCACCTGCCTCAAGAGCGAGCTGACTAACAAAGCTACACGGCAGGAGTGTAACACAATGCAATGTCTGTATCTGTATCTGTGTTTGTATAGGTCTGTTGATGTTAATCCCGTTTGTGCAGTTATTATATTCGTTTGGATCTCCCTGCAACATCTTCTTAGAAATTTTGTTGATTCTATTTCCAAAAATATGGACAAACTAGTAGCCGAGTTGAAGCCGTTGCAAACTTGACCAGGCAGTTACTAAGGATGAATGAAAGTGATGTAAAATGTCTGTATTCGTCTCTGTTTAAAACACATTATCTCTCCATTCCGAATTTTGTCAGGATGTCATCTATATATGCTATAACCAGTTACTTTTTGGATTTACTTACAGTGTCCTGGAAGACATTACTTACAAATACCAGGACCATCGAGAAGGAGGGCACTGGACATGCCATATAGCATAACCATACATTCATAGATGCCAGAAGTGGTACTGAATGCTGTCTTCCATTGGCCTCCGACCTGATTGATCCTGATCTAAGGCTGAGGGCATGGTGAGGCAGAAGATAACAGTGCTTGGCTGTAATTTGGTTACGTCCATGCGTAATCAAAACAAGCGGCCCCTATCTATCTTTTGTAAAAAATAAATGAATAAAAATATTTCTTCGGTTGCATCCCTACCTCACAGATAATATAGTAATATGAGCAAATTATGTCTGCCTGTCAGGTGCATTACTTTAGCTTAGTCCATAAATGTAACCATAAGAATGACTTTTGTCTATCCATCTATCTATCTATCTATCAACACAAATATTCCACACTTCAGTCAGGATTTCTTTTCATACATTAATATATAGCAACCATTAATAAATATTAAATAAGTAAATAAAGGGTATACATCCAAATACTCCAAATAACAAATAAAAAATGGAGACATCCAAAGTGAATCAAAAAACACTTCAAATAACACAACAAAATTAGCTATTTCGCCTCTAGAGGCCGCTCTCGTATGCGGACCCTTCTCAGCCACTCCTGCACCGGACGCATCCGGGAAAAACTATCGGAGTGGATTTGATACCGATTAAACGGCAAAACCGATATCGTTATCGGTCGAGCTCTACAATAAACGTAAATGCTATAAAAATAAAAAAATTTAAATGCTATTGATTTTACCATGATGATGTCGCAGACCAAATTCACCACAGAAATCTTTGTAAAACATAAAAAAGTGCATGGTATAACACAGGAAAGTGATTCAAAAGTCACAATCTGCTAAGCTGTTAGCTTAGTGTACGAGGTGAGAAGAAGAAACACACAATGGCTGTACGACAGGACTGTTTGTTGGAGCCTACCACTCAGAAACTGTTTATGATTCAATCCATTAAGTTGCAATTAATAATTTCCCATGTTTGTGGATGCATGGATAATTTTGTGCAAAAAAAAAAAAATAACAGCTGCAAACTTTTTTCTGCCTTTTACAACCAAAGACCAAAGAGTTCTGACAGTGTCAGGCAATCTGGACCGAAATCTCAGAACGTGCCACTACAATACACAGCTAATAGGAGCATTTCCACAGTGTAGCATGTGTGGCTCTAATTTTAGTGGTAATATTGTTTTACATTGATTAGCATAAACAGATTGCTAGTGGCGCCACAACAATACCGCTTATAATGAGCTGCCACAATTACGCCAAGGGCTTAGTTTGATTTGCAAAACATTTTTGGCACATACCCAGACTCATCAGACGGTTTCGGAACATTTCTCGAGGGGGCATCCTAATTAAGGATTCTGTAACCCCTCCCCTTTTTTCAGTATGCTCTGCACCTGATGTTAGACACATGGGCAGTGGTGGCTCTGGGTTACTGATCAGAAGGTCGGGGTTCAAGCCCCAGCACTGCCAAGCTGCCACTGTTGGGCCCTAGAGCAAGAACCTTAACCCTCTCTGCTCCAGGGGTGCTGTATCATGGCTGACCCTGCGTTCTGTCCCCAATTTCCTAACAAGCTGGGATATGTGAAGCAAAGAATTTCACTGTGCTGTAATGTATATGTGACCAATAAAGACTTCTTCTAAATGTTTTCAGAGACATTGAGAATGTTTTAGCTTGCTAAGTAGTGAGCAGTCCAGATTCAACGTTTAACCAAATGGCCAAATATGGTGTAATAGTGTTTCCAGAACTCCAGAGAGTCCGGTACTATATATTTGCTGGAAAGTTTCAGCAATAAACATGGCCAAGAGCCACCTATTTTGACAGGAAGAGGCAACTTAACAGACATAGCAGATGATCAACCTTAGACCTCTTCTTGTTGACATGAAAAATAATTTGTTCTCTCACCACTAAGTGCTCCAAACACAACTCTTGAATAACTTTGAAGGATGAAATTCTGTCAAGGTTTGTTTAATCCGGTGTCTACGGTACATCTTGCTCGGAAAGGCTCACTGTGTTGCCTTGTTCAAAAATGTCCTGCTTGAAACCAGCACACAGAAGTGAGTGTACACAGAAGACCCGAGGAGCCAATCGGGTTGCAACCTTCAACATTCTGAAGGTCGTTTCCAGAAAAGTATACAAAATATATCAGATGCTCCACATCCTGTAAGATTGTAGCTTTCAATACTTTGGAGGTCAATTTTTTTTTTGACAGTTGTGATGTAATGTTGATGTTTCTCAATATGGTAGAAGTTCAGTTAGCAGTTGAAGTAAACTCACGTTGTTATTTTAGCCATATATAACTTTAGCATAGTATTTAACCAACTAGATACAGGAAACTGTTGACAGTCTTCTTTGGTATGCTGTGTTTCCAGTATCACTGAACATATAAAAGACTTAAAGGCTAGCTAGCTAGTAAATGAATGTGTATCTAGCTAGCAATGTGAATGAACATTTCGTATCATACAGACTAGCTAGTTAGCTGCCAGCATTTTTATTTAACACAAAAACAGAACAAACCCACACAATGACTAAGCACATTGAGTTAGCATTTTTGTACATTTCTTCTCTTCAGACTTTTTCTGTCACAAACACTGGAAGCTAACGGTCTAGCTAGTAAACCTGGTATCCTAGCGAGTAGCTAGCTAGCTAGCTCCCTTTTTTTAACTTGATCTACAAAAAGAAGGGGGAAAAAACAAAACAACTAAATACTAAAAGTCTTAAAGAGTCACAAAATGTGGCCAAGATGTACACAGTAAAGCAAAGTAAAGATAAAGTTCACTTTTATTGAAGAGTTTTAGCGGGCATAAGTAACAAGTAACCGTGTGTGTCTGAGACACAAACTATTCTGTCATTCAAAGTAAAAAATACTGCAGATACTGCATCCGTAATAAATTGAATCTCAATGTGAAATCAATGTTCCAGTTTTGCTAAAAGCGATGTCCCGGTGGCACTTAGTCCGTGTCCGAGCAACAGAATGAGATGCCAGTCTTCATCTGAAAATGTCTGACAGGAAAAAAACACGAGCGAGATGGCCAGGCTGACCCAGCAGGCAGCATAAACATGATGGCAATTACGCGCTTACATCCCTCAACACACATCATTAAAATACGACACGGATGCAGTGAAGCGCAGGACAGGAGCAGCCTGGCGTTATGGCATTTCGCTAACCTTTCCACCCCTAAGTCACGGCATAATTCATCTTCCTCAGGAGCGGTCGACGTGCACGCTTCAGACGCAGAATCTCAGAGGCACGTGGGTGGCGAGGGTGAAGGATGGTGTGTGTAACTTTATAGCAAATGAGAGATTATATAAGTGCCCTGAGATTTACAGGCACGTGACACTGTACGTTCTTGCAAAATAGCTTGATATGAGTACGTATAAAAGTTTTGAGTGTTTCCTTTTTTTATGGCACTTATTTTATATTATTTATTGTTAATCACATGTTGTTCTTCATTGTCGGCTTTCATCGTGACTTACAGCCACGCCACTCCTCGAGGGTATTACAATGCGTTTTGTTTATGTTCCTGTTGTCTTTTCTTATTGCTCACAAGAATTC